>NC_048553.1:5032810-5148372 GCF_902806685.2 Maniola hyperantus
CCTGATCTTCGTCTCTATGTCGAGATGTAACTGGTACCACTCGAGGGTCACTTGATTTCAAATCTGCAGTTGTGACATGTCTAGTTTGATCCCCTGTGCATTTGACGTCCAGTGTAAACTCCACACTACACTCGGTACAGAAATCTGGACACATGCAATCTCTGGAGTAACGGATCTTATCTACAACATCATCAGATATAAGGGGTATCAAACCGATGCGGTGTGCGAGGAATTCGTCGCTCAGCACAGTAGAATTAGCTTCTAACTGAACCCAATCAATGGCCATGGTAGGTGTTTCAGCTATAAACACTCGTCGCATGCTGTTTGCAACACTTAACTCGGTATCTTCCACGACGAATTTCACATTATCGTCAGTCAATTCTGTGATATGCACTGATGGCTGGTTAGCGTATGGCATCTTGTTTTAACTAGTTAACTAAAGCCTTTACTAGAAAACTTTTGTTTTATATTGGGTATTTCTCGGTCGGCGTGAATGTATCCAATTGGCCTCTTTTTCATAAGTTTTAAATCATTACAATAACTTTACCATACTTATATCAATGAGACTTGATTTAAAATACAATTTGCACTACTTTGAACTAGTTTATTGTAAAGAGATTTGAACACTATCACCGACCAGAAATAAAAACACTATTTGGTAGGTATTTGAAGAATTCCCAATTATTATGAATTAACAAGCCAATTATTAATGAAGAAAAAAAGATGTCAAACGAAATGACAAATGTCATTTTCATTTTTGTTAACTGACTTTCCGGCTCTGGGTTCTAGCTTTTTTAAGTCAACAAAATGTGGTATTAGTTTTGGACCACAAATAAATGAATCTTGAACAAAGAATTTGCAAGTACTACTACGTAAATATTTTAGCTGTTTTTTTTTCTGTTCCGTGGTAGCCCTATTGTGACACTTACTGTTAGAGCGAGATAGCTAAATGCTTTTAAGCTCTTATTAGAACGTGACAAAATGATTATGTTTTGTCCTTATCACCGTGGCCCCTTTTTTTGATTGCCAAAATGTATTTGTACGTGAGATTTTGGCAAACAACGTGAAGTGAGGTTACCTATTTTGACTCCAAGTATTGTAAATAAATAGTTAGTTAATTGATTCGTTTTGTTGTTTTTTGTTTTTGAAGTTATTGTGCAATGGTGGATTGCAGTATACTAGGCTACAATTGCCGAAGCGAACGTAAAATGGACGGAATAACATTTCACAAGTAAGTACCTCTGCTTGAGCGAGAGGGTCTGAGAGGGCCACGCTAGTTGCATTTCTGGTATAACTGTGGGTACAAAGTAAAAACCTAGTCTATGGCTAAACTTCTGTCTTCTCAGCAAAGAATTATTACTTTCTATATCGATGCTTCTGAGTTCTGTCTGTCTGTCAGCCTCAGCGGTCTGTTGCAAACTCATGAAATGCAAAGAGTATGTACAGTGCGGCAAGGTGGCGGCAAGGCTCTCTTGGCACTTGAATGACATTAACAGGGGGGCGCTGTTGGAGAACAAAGGCTAGAATATTCAAACAAGGAACATAAAATGGAACACTTGACGGTAACGTTAGTCCCGATTTCCGCCACGCGCCAAGATAGCCTTGTCGCACTGTAACCACTACGTTCTGGATGATGATGAACTGTAAGTATATAGTTAGTTAGGTACCTAAATAGAGAGTTGTTTATTATTTTTATAACGTTTATTATTTATTAGGTATTTATTGTAATTTTCTCTATTTTTATTTTTATTATTTGTTGTTATAAGTCCCGCAAATTGCTATTGCGCTGCTGGTACCATGTCTCATGAAACTAACATCGAAATGACGTCATTTTGACGTCAGCCGAAATAAAAATATACCACCAGCTCGAAACTTCAGTCTAGTGCTGACGTCACTAGAATGGTGGCCACGCGCATTAGCAATGAGCAGGTGGTTCTCAATTCGGTCCGTTTTTTTAAGTTATTTTGATGACTTAGGCGGTCAGTAACCCTGCATCATCAGGATTAAGGAGTTGGAACCAAAAAAAATGGAACCACCACGGAAACATCCCCTGTCGATTAAAAAAAAAATTTGCAAATCGGTCCAGAAACGTCGAAAAAATCGGTGTAGGTTAAATATTTAAAAACCCAGGGAAACTATCTTAGGAACCAAGTCTTTTTGTGATAATAACAATTTAGTCATGGTCTACTCAATTTTTTGGTCAAGCGTGAGGTGTCCATAAAAATTACCTAATGAAATTGACTAAATTTTTTTTTAGTCATGATCGACTCTGTTTCAAATAAGGATCATTTAATTGTATCCACAGACCACCCAGGGTGGTCTGTGATTGTATCGAGAGAAAAAACCGGCCAAGTGCGAATCAGGCTCGCGCAATGAGGGATCCGTACTACAGTCGTATTTTTTCGACATTTTGCATGATAAATCAAAAACTATGATGATGCATAAAAATAAATAAAAGTCTGTTTTAGTAATGCACAAGGGAAGCCCTTACATATGATACCTCACTTGATATAGGTACCTAGTAATCTTACTTCGAAAAATGAAAATACCTACTAATTTTTAGTTCATGACCACATTTTTTTTTGTGTGATGTAACCACAAATTCACGGTTTTCAGATTTTTTCTCTAATGTCTGCTATAAGACCTACCTACCTGCCAAATTTCATGATACTAGGTCAACGGGAAGTACCCTGTAGGTTTCTTGACAGACCGACATACAGACAGACAACAAAGTGATTCTATAAGGGTTCCGTTTTTCCTTTTGAGATACGGAACCCTAAAAATCGGGACGGACTTAATAGCACCAAATAAAAAATAAAATAAGGGTTCCTTTTTTATTTATCGTTTTGGCACGGACCCCAAAAACTACAAAAGGTCATACTTGTAATAGGTACCTACGCATATTGTAACCTACTTATTTCGCATTAAAAAGTATAAACACAGTGCGTGCGTGCGAGTGTTTATAGACACGTCAGTTTAAAATAAGTAAAAAAATTATATCTTTTAAAATGGAACAATATGCGAACAGACATTCAGTAAGTGGTTATAAATAGGCTATTTGACATCGATGGCTATTTGATGATTAATAAGTATGGTAGATAGATACATCAATCATTACTAGGCAACAAATACTTAATTCAAAACCATGTTTATACTTGCGCATAATTACCTACCTAATAAAATGAAAACAGTAGGTACCTACCTACTACTTAGTTACTTGCTCATCATTATCAATAGACCAAAACAATAATAAACAACGCTAAGCTACTTGTAGTAAGCACGGACCTAATTGGCCATAAATAGGTACCTGGTACATAGAACATAACACATTATTTCACTGTGCAGACCATGTGCAGACAGACTGACACATTTGGTATCAGAGAGTTGCCCTTCATCCAGTGAACCCAGCATCAGCCATATCCGTGATCGTTACTAAATTTGTTATGGCCTTCTTATCTAATAAATAATATAATATATGAATTACTAGCTGATGCCCGCGGCTTTGGTCGCGTGGATTTATGAATGCATGATTCTTTGAAAATCTCGTGGGATCACCACGATTTAAGAATGCAATTCCTTACAGCATCAGGGCTGAGGAGTTGGGTTCTCGAGTTCAAAAAGTCTTTACTTGACAGGTACCTCCATGGAACAGAAAAAACAGTTTTCTGTTCTGTGTTTTCTGTTCTGAAACTGTTTTTTCTGTTCTGTGGGTACCTCCAATATCAATTAATAACCGACAGTTACTACTCGTAAATCCCAACAATTTTTATGGTCAGGTACAGCATCAGGATTAAAGAATTGGAATCCAAATTATTTATGGGCCAATGTCACAAAGTTTCTATATAGATTTTTAAAAAAATACTCAAATCGGTTCAGAAATCTCGGAGATTTAGGTGCATATAGGTAGAAAAACACGACTTCTCCTTTTTTGAAAGTCAGTTAAAAAGTAGTCTATGTTACTCCCTGATTAATCCTCTAATTGCCTGTGAAAGTCCCGTCAAAATATGTTCAGCCGTTCCGAAGATTAGCCCGTTCAAATAGACAGACAGACAGACAAAAAATTAAAAACGTGTGATTCAGTTATGGTACAGTTCAAATAACGATATGAGCTTAATTTGATATGGTTATTTCAAAATTACAGACAGACACTTCAATTTTATTTATTAGTATAGATTTATCTTTTCAACGAGGGTAATTTGATAAGGATACCGCAATTAAGGAGAAATACGACACAATTATCTATGGCACCCGCTATTTTAGTTTGATGATGAAATTACCTTTGACCTTATTTATGTCAGCTGCAGCAGACAAAGAGTTTCAGTGTTGGCCTTAAATCGGAGGGGGGAAGTAATGTTATTGTAAAATTAATAAACAGCTAACATGGTGTTGCAGACGGTTGAGTTTGACCCCATGTGCGATAAGGGGAACCCACAGAAGATATCTTTTGAGGATGTATCAGCTGCGACATTCAGGATACAAAGTGGGATCACTAAAACGCCCTGCGTGGTTCGTATATAAAATTACTAATGCCCGGTTTTGGTTTATTTTATAAACAAAAATTATTATAGACAGATAAAAAGACGGATATTTAAATAAACTGCGATCATGACTAATGAATTGAGAAGATAAAAAAATATGATTACATATATACGGTACTAGCTAATTATGCTCGCGACTTCGTCCGCGTGGACTTCCCTCAAACCAATATTTCACACCGTCAGGGGTTGAATTTCCAAAAAGCCTTTTTAGCAGATGCCTACGTCATAATAGCTATCTGCATGCCAAATTTCAGCCCGATCTGTCCAGTAGTTTGAGCTGTGCGTTGATTGTTCAGTCAGTCAGAAAGTAAGTAAGTCAGTCAGTCACCTTTTTCTTTTAAACATTAAAAGATAGAAGTTGATAATGATTTTATTACTTGAAAGTTTTATTTAATTGATGAATTATTTATTTGATAACCCTTATTTGCATATACGGTATACCTAAGTGATGATGCAGCCTAAGGTGAAGCTCGCCTGCCTAGATGGTGCCTATTCACTCTTCTTTTGAAGGTATTAATGTTATTATTATGGCTAGCGGGGAGCTTACCTAAGTATGATATTTTCTTACAGAAATCTCACATGTCCTCCAAATATGGTATGGATATTTACCTAAAGAATGACTTCCTGCAACATACCGGTAGGTCAGTATAGAAATAAATGTTTATAATCAACATAATGCGTTACCTGCTGGACTAAAAAAATACTTAGCACTACCTGCTAACCAACAAGGTTGTACCTATCTGCTTTATTATACTTAGGCTTTAAAAAACTACAAAATTGTTTTTCTTTGCAGCTTTAAAGAAAGAGGAGCTCGTAACGCTTTACTCCTGTTATCTCCAGAAAATAAGGCACACGGTGTAATTTCCGCCTCCCTGGGAAACCACTCACAAGCGCTCAGCTACCACGCGAACCTGCTTAACATTCCCGTGTCTGTGGTGATGCCTAACGTTGCACCCATCATGAAGATACAGAACTGTCGGTCCTACGGCGCCAACGTTATAATTCACGGACATGACATGAAAGAAGCGAAGTATCATGCCATGTCGTTGGCCAAGGAAAAGGGCCTCCCATATATCAATGGGTAAAAGAAAGTTATTGAAATCATACAAGTGTTGGTAGACAAGAGAACAGACGGGAAAATTCACGAGAAGGTATAGGTTCTTACCTATACCGTCTCGTTAATTTTCGAGGGACACCATTGACGAGCCAAAGAATTAGACGTTTGACAAGAAAAATACACATTCAAAGACTTAAAAGACAAATAAAGACTTGACGATGGATGAGACGATAGACGAGATGAAAGGTACGATCAGAGGTAAACCGTAAACGAGATGGCTGAAATGGATGACATTATGAACGAGACGATAAACGAGACAAACCACGAGACGAAAGACAAACGAACAAAACAGATGCCGATAGAAGGTTCAATGAAACATATATGATAGATGGATCGATACCAAAACGCGAGTTAGACCAACCAACATCAAAGAAAGATGAAAATCACAAAAATAATGAATTACAAACATAATAATCTTATCAAATACTGTTAAAAAGACTATAGACGAGACCATATTTATTTATTTTATAGTATGCCCGCAATTTCGTTCACATGAATTAAGATTTTTTTTTAAATCCCTTGGCATCTCTTTGATTTTTCGGGGCAAAAAGTAGCCTATGTCCGTCCGCGAGATAAAAGCTTACTCTCGACCAAATTGCATCAAGATCAGTTAAATAGATATACCGTGAAAACGTAGCAGACAGTCAGACACACTTTTGCATTTTTAATAATAGTTTGGATTATTATTAGTTTTCTTCCTCACGCAATGTATTTATGGTAGATATGACCATCCGCACATTATGGCCGGTCAGGGCACAGTAGGGCTGGAGATCTTGGAGCAAGTGCCAGATGTGAACGCAGTTCTAGTCCCTGTGGGCGGCGGCGGTCTATTAGCCGGAGTGGCCACGGCCATCAAACATCTCCAACCACATGTCCTTATCTACGTAAGTGATAACTTGACATTTATAAAGCATATGAAACTTTCTACGCAATTATGTTTGTTACATTATAAAAGTCCCATAAAACTTAAGATTAAAAAATGTTTATTACTTCTAAACACTTTTTGTATTTTAATAAGAAAGTCGGAAACTATCTACAAATAAATACCTAAACAACCTACATTTTCTGGGAATGTAGAATAATGTGCGTTTTTATAAATTAAATACATGACTTGCTTTATAGCGGTGAAGGAAAACATCTTGAGGAAACCTGCATACTTGATATTTCTCCATAATATTCTCAAAGGTGGGTGAAGTCTGTCAATTCGCACTAACTCCATATCATTCTGAGAAGAGACTCGTGCTCAGTAGTGTGCGATAGGTTGATCGTGATGATGATTGTATAGATACCTATACATATTTTATCTGATGACGATAATATCGTTACTTTGGTGGCAGGGCGTTGAGACAGAGAAATGTCCAAGCATGGAGATGGCAATGAAGCACGAGGAGCCCGTCAGCGTGGACATCCGCTCGACACTGGCCGACGGGCTCGCCGTGCCCACTGTTGGGTACAACGCCTTTCGCACCGTCAAGTCGCTCATTGATAAATTGGTAAGCAATTTTTTCTTAGACTGGATAAAGCAAATAAAATCAGTCCAGTAAGAGTGGGACGGGCACACAAGGGTTCCATACCGTACCGTATGGTGATCTAACCATAATTTCACCATTTTATAAGACGTCTACCTACCTGCCAAATTTCATGATTCTAGGTCAACGGGAAGTACACTATAGGTTTTCTTTACAGACACGACAGACGGATAACGAAGTGACCCTATAAGGGTTCCTTTTTTCCTTTTGAGGTACGGAACCCTAAAAATAAGAAACGGCTATAGCCATCTATAGTCCTATGAGAGTTTCTTTTTTCTAGAGATATGGAAATAAAAAAATGAATTCTGTTAGATTACAGTAAATGAGGATTGGATTGCACGGGCGATACTACGCCTTGTAGAACAAGAAAAGTATGTGGTGGAGGGTGGTGGCGCAGTTGGCGTGGCAGCCATCATGGCCGGCTTGGTGCCCGAACTTGCCGGGAAGAAGTTTGTATTATATTAATGTCAGCCTCCTTTCAGGGGGTCACAAGTTAGATATCGGACGTCCACGCACCTAAAATTTTATGGAGTTATGCTTAGCTTTAACGGTGAAGGAAAACATCGTGAGAAAACCTGCATGCCTGAGAGTTCTCCATAATGTTTTCAAAGGGGTGTGAAGTCTACCAATCCATACTTGGACAGCGTGGCCTAGTCATTCTGAGAAGAGACCCGTGCTCAGTAGAGAGCCGGCGATGGGTTGATCATGATGATGATGAGCGACCGCTGCAATTAGTCCATCAAGCCGCTATCGCCGATATATTGGACCTATTGCCTGTAGTACGTGACAGATCGAAATGGCAATTATAGGGGAGGGAACGCCCCGCACAACCCCCGCGCTAACCCAGTGTGAGCGAGCACGGGTGACCTGCGGGTGTGCAGGGCGTCCCCCGCCTCATACCCCGATTGCCATCTCGGTCTGTCGCGGACTATACTTAATTATCGGCGATGGTTATATGTACCTATACCTAACATAGTAATAATATCAAAGTAATTTCATAGTCATGTCCTCTCTATGCAGAGTGGCATGCATTCTCTCCGGCGGTAACATAGACACGACGATACTGGGCCGCTGTCTGGAGCGTGGTCTCGCCGCAGAGCAAAGGCTGGTCAAGTTCAAAGTGACGGTCAGCGACCGGCCCGGCGGTATCGCAGAGCTCTGCAAACTCATCGCAAGCATCGGCGTCTCCATCAAGGACATCATGCAGGAACGCGCATGGGTCTTCGGGGACATTTTTAGTGTTCGAGTGAGTATAGTTTTACAAAACAATGAAAATATTGTACTTGAACTTTAAAAAGAGATTTCTCTGTTGTATCTAATTATCTGATAATCTAATGTAAGCTAGTAATTTCATAACTTTTTCAGGTAAAAGTGGTATGTGAGACGCGGGGGCCTGAACATTTGGAGCAACTTCGTAATATTATCACGAGCACGTACAAGGAATGGTACTTCACTCGCGAGTGGGATGAAAATGACCGCAGACTAAGCACAAATTCTAATGGCGACGTTTCGCATTAGTTTTTCTATAATACGTGATAGTTGATATATAGTTATAGTCATATCAATAGGTACCTATAACAAATTCAATCATGATTGTTTGTCTATTTTAAAGAATAGTGATTTTACTATTCACCCATATAATTAAGTACTACCACTTTTTACCATTTTAGAAGGTCGCGTCTATCTAGGTACCTAAATAAGTATCAATTTTATAGAATTACGTCGCAGGTACGACTACTTAATAGGTGTTATGGCCAAAACCCTTCTCACTCTGAGAGGAGACCCGTGCTCTGCACTGAGCTGGCGATGGGTTGATCATGATGATGATGATGATGATAGTCTTAATTTAACTTTTACAACAAATAATATAAATAATCGAACTTCATGTTGTATTAACATCATCATCATCATCTTCATCATACATCATTGTTGTATGTAACTGTGAAGCAGGTTACTTTGCGGAAATCCATGGTATACAATGAACCAAATGCTTAATTTGCTATAATCCGCTGAAACAGGTCAAATCTGTATGGTGCAACATGCAGTCTGCGACATACACCGCCCGCCCTCCCACTGCTAAACACGCAGGAAAAAGCAGCCACCAGGCAAGCAATACGCACCACCAAACGCGGCACCACAACCACACACTCGACGCACCTTTCGCCCCGACCGCTATGGCTACACCGGTCGATGTCGCATGCTGCATGTTGCACCATACAGATTCAACCTGTTTCAGCGGATACCAAGCTTTTGGTTCATTGTAAATCGAACTACAGTTTCATTTACTGTAGTATTATCTTGAATTGTATAAGCTGTGATATTGTAATATTGTGATGATTTATACCCAGACAAAATATAAAACATCATTCGTTAATTTGGTTTCATTTCATTAAAATGTTTAGTACTTAATAAGTAGGTACCTTAGTATAATCTTTATTAAATACTAGCGACCCGCCCTGGCTTCGCATGGGTGAAATGTAGATACTAATGTGGTGTCATTGAGGTGTCATTGCTTCGGAAACTCTCAAATGAGAGGATTTTTTCTGACCTAATTCACATTATTTCAATTTCTCTAGGGATCTCTAATTTTTTGAGAATTAAACTATACCTATAAACTTTCCTCTTGAATTACTCTATCTATTGGTGAAAACCGCATTAAAATCCGTTGCGTAGTTCAAAAGATCTACGCGTTCATACATACATACAGACGCGGGAAGCGACTTTATTTTATACTATGTAGAGATTTTATCTACTTAACTACAGTATTCCTAATCTATACCTACGTAAATCAATTTCCATACAAACTTGTTCCTGATAAACACGAGTTTACGTCTTTACTTCTCACACGTCACAGATCAATTAACGTGTAGAGTGTAGACCACATGAGTAGATATCCATACTACTCGTGTGGTGTAGACCGCGTATAGAGAAAGTACCTACCAATAACCTACCCTACTCATTGGTTTTGAAGCACCCTGGACCATGAAAGTAGGAAAGGACGCGACAGGTCGAGATCGCAATCGCGGTGAGGACGTCCCGCACAGCCCCCGCGCTAACCCGGTGCGGGATAGCGCAGGTGTGCGGGCGTCCCCCGCCTTATAACCCCGATTGCCATCTCGACCTGTCGCGTACTATAAGTAGAAATTGATACTTCCTTGTCGTCTTCGCCGTCTAAAAAGTTTTTATGTGTCCTTCTAAATTTAAAAAAGAGGACGACATTTTACTTATTGACACAATTGAAGTTCCTGTCAATGTTTTTATACAAGCAATTATATCAATATTGAGCATTGAGTAAAATTAAGTGACTAAAATGATAATGTAAGCAGAACTTCCAAATCAATATGACAAATTTTCAGTGATTACTGGTTCTAGGATTCCATTTATGATAACGGAGTTTTTACCAAAATGCCAGATGTAAGTTATAGACATGAATTCGCTTCCCCTACCTCAACAGGCATGCCACGTTTTGTAGCACATACTTACTAGATATCGTTGCCACGTCTAGCTCTGACATCAAATAAAATCTAGGCTATGAGACTCCGACAGAGTTCCTATCACTTAATAAAAAGCGATAAATGAAACTATTGATACCTATCAGTGTAAACCAAATTGTGATCGATGGGTACTAACATCACCAATTCACCAATCATCATAATTATCTTCGAGTTCAGAGTTTGATGTAAATTGAAATAAGTACCTAAGTAAATACCTAGGTACATAAATAAAAATCATTTTATCAGAACAGGCATTTGTCTAAGAATTCAGTGTAGGTATAAGGTATAGGTACTAGGTAGTGCTTTAAAAAACATTCATATCCAAATCAATAATCTCTTTTTGAATAACAGATGCAAAGACTAGAAAAATACGTTAAAATCAAATATTATTTTTTACATTTTTTTATTTCAGCCACATGATGTAGAATACGACGAAAACTGTGATCCGAACAGTCCCAGGAAAATAAAATATGACGATATAGTGGCTGCTTCGCGGCGCATTGCGGGAACTGTTGTCCGAACACCATGCACGGTAACTATTCGCATGGTGTACTTTCTGGATAGAAAAATCTAGACCTACTGAGCCCGATTTGAAAATGATTTCACTGGGAACCAGAATGTACTTTTGGGATGGATATAAGCTATATATCTGATATTTTGTCAAAAAGGGAGCAGACCAGTGGCCACTTTTTTGACCCAAGTCAGCTTTAAAAACAGTGAAGAGGCAAACCACGATGAACATGAAAATGATCTACATATCTCTATCTATACACTTGCAGAAGTTGTTGTAGAGCATTAAAAAGATCTACAAAAAGTCCGCGAGAGTATATTATTATGTCAAAATCCTAAAATGAATCCACAAAATAGAAAAATAAGGTATTTAGATAACATTAGATCTTAGGTAGATAAATAGGCAAACCATTTAGGTATCAGTAGAAATGTTGCCATAAAAAAGTGATGAATTTGGATGATATATTTTTTACAGAGGGCTCACATGTCCGATGCGCTGGGTATGGAAATATATTTGAAACAAGAATTCATGCAGTATACAGGATGGTAAGTTGAAAGTCATATTTACGTTTTCACTTGAGGAATAAGTAGATTGCACGTTTACCAAAAAGTTCGTAGATACTCACGGAGAGCCCACATTAAATATCCAAGCCCGTTCACAACTAGTTGTTCACAACAACTTCATATTTGTATTGGTATAGCACCTATAAAATACGATAATTTCTGGCACATAATATGTTCCCAATGAAATTTAAAATGTTGGGACTATTTTACTTGGAAATATAGAAATAAAAATATGTATTACAAGAGAATGTAGGTACCTCCTTATCGCTTTAGAAATAATAGATTAATTTTATCAGTTTCAAAGAGCGTGGTGTCCGAAACACGTTGCTACTGCTAACAGAAGAACAGAAAAAGATTGGCGTGATATCAGCTTCCACCGGCAACCACGGATTGTCTATGAGTTATCACTCCACACAGATGGGGATTCCCTGCATCGTCGTAATGCCGATTCGAGTGCCAATAACGAAACTTACTAAATGTCAGGCTTATGGCGCGAAGACATTGCTACACGGCGAAAATATGGCTGAAGCGAAACATTATGCCATGGCTATGTCTAAGGAAAAGAAACTATACTATGTTAATGGGTTAGCACTTTAACGTAGTTTAGTTAAAGTATCTAGATAACTGATATACCTACGTAACTAATGTTTTTTAAAATGTCGAAATAATTCCAGTCCTAAAATGCTAAATTTTACGAGTTTATAATATAATACGCTGGTAGTGGTAAATACAGAGAACATGCTAATGCGAAGAAGATAGGCATTATTGTGGTAGTAATAATATTTATGAAAATAATAAAGTAGTATTTGACAGATACGATCACCCTAACGTAATAGAAGGACAAGGTACTATAGGAATAGAAATTATAGAACAAGTTCCAGACTTAGACGCCGTACTAGTGCCTGTTGGCGGCGGGAGTATACTGACTGGTATTGCTGTTGCAGTAAAACATCTCAAACCAGACACAGAAGTTTATGTAAGCTATGTTATCGACTCAAATATGTATAATCTTCTATATACCTATTATATAAATTTCGAAGTCCTGACTGACTGACTGACTGACTTATATAATATATCAACGCACAGCCTAAACCGCTAGTCCTAAAGACATGAATTTGGAGGATCTGTTCTTTGTAAAGAGTAGGTACCTATCCACTAAGAAAGGATTTTTCGAAATTCCACCCCTAAGGAGGATAAATAGGTACGGAAGTTTGTATGAAAGTCTGTCATTTTTGAAGTTACATCGATGAAAATTGGTATTTAGGCTTTCGATTAAGAATAAAAAATACATGTTTCACGATTTTTGGAAATTCTACTCCCAAGGGAGTTAAATAAGGCATGAAAGTTTGTATGAAAGTCCATCATTTTTCAAGTTCGGGTTTTCGGTTACAAAAGAAAAAATACGTACCTATAGGTACCTATTTCAGAGTTTTTGAAAACTCTACCCCCCCACGCCATAATTTTCTAAGTTCCACCCGACCCGAGTGAAGCCGGGACGGGTCTGCTAGTTAAGTTTATAATAGAGCAATGAATCAAGTCTTGATTTCAATAGATATTCTAATGATTTATGTAACATTAATTTGTCCAAATTTCTAAATCCCCTTTCAGGGCATACAAACAGACAAGACTTACAGTATGGTAGAAGCGTTGAAAAGAGGTGAACGAGTGAAGATAAATATAGAAGCTACTATAGCTGACGGTCTCGGAGTCAACATGGCTGGTGTGAACACATTTTACAATTTGAAAAACGGTGGAATATTAGATAAAATGGTAAGAGTAATGAATAGAACAGAGAATAATGCCTGAGATTAAGGTTTGGAATAATCTAATTGAAATAATAGCGTTAATATACGATAATGTAGAATTTAGAAGCATCCTTATGTGGAAACATTTTCAAAAATCAATTATTGCCCATAATATAAATATAGCATTTTTTTGTAAAGGTAGTTGTAAAAGAAGATTGGGTAGCGCGTGCTATCTTGCACCTTGTCGAAATTGAGAGATACGTAGTTGAAGGCGCTGCAGCTGTCACAATAGCGGCCATCATGGCAGGACTCTTTCCTAATCTTAAGGGCAAAAAGTGAGTAGTGAAGTTAAAACAGCTTACAACACAAAAGATGGGTTCCGTACCTCAAAAGGAAAATGGAACCCTTATATGATCACTTTGTTGTCTGTCTGTTTATCTATTTGTATATAAGTAAGTACATCATTAAAAAAATCATGAACAAATAATTAGTATTTTCAAAGTAAGGTTAATGTCAAATGGGGTATCATATGAAAGGGCTTTACCTGTACATTCAAAAACTGATTTTTATTTATTTGTATGCATTATAGTTTTTGATTTATCGTGCAAAATGACGATTAAATACGACTGTAGTACGGAACTCTCGGTGCCGAGTCTAACTCGCACTTGGCCGGTTTTTTGTCTTTTTTGCAGTAACTTTGCCGGACACGTCACACGATTCATTCTGTATTACCTTATTATCAGAGGTGCGTAACAAAAGATTTGCGTGAAACCCGCGGAAGATATTCTAACTACGCACCTGTGGCAGACTTGCAGCCTCACTAAAATATTTAAAGTTTGCTCTGCCGGTCGATAGAATCCCTCCTCCTTTGCGCTCCTGTGACCCCACAGGATTGCTTTTTCTAGACGTTTCCATTGACGACTGTAACGGAAGTACTCTTTAGGCTGTAGTCTGCACAGATCGGCTGATCTGTGAGCAAATGCTACCTTGTTGACGTATGTAGTATGTGCAGAGTGGTGTGCGTGCTGTCGGGGGGTAACATCGACACGACGATCCTGGCGCGCGCGCTGGAACGAGGTATGGCGGCAGAGGGGCGGCTGGTGAAGTTCAAGGTGACAGTGAGCGACCGTCCCGGCGGCATGGCCGACATGTGCGGGCTGCTGGCCAGCGTGGGCGTCACGCTTCGCGACTGCATCCCTGACCGTGCCTGGCTTAAGGGTGACGTCTTCAGTGTCGAGGTTAACTCTTTTAATTTATAGACTAACGCTTGGCTGGAATAAGACCTGCTGGCAAGTAATGATGCAGCCTAAGATGGATCATGAAGCGCGCTTACCTAGAAAATGCCTATTCACTCTTGGCTTGAAGGTTGAAGGTAAATATATTAAAAGTGGAGGAGGTAAATTAATTCAGGAAGGCGTTCCATATTATCCTGGCGGTCTACTTTCTCTATGCCTATACCTACTAAGACCACATGAGTAGATGTAGATGTCTATGTCTACTCGTGTGCGAAGACGTCAAAAAGGATGCTTTGTATGGGAGCGTTCATATATTACGCTCCTACACAATTAGTGAAATGTGACGTCATAAGAATTGACGTGCGTTTTTTGTTAAATCGCTAATTTACAATGGTTATTTTTAAAAGTAACGGACGACGTGGATTTTACATATTATGGAAGGAATAATAATCTCTAAGAAGTAATGATTTAGGCAACATCTCTAATGTAATGCTTTAAGATCCATAAGAATTAAGATCCGTACCTGTACAATCAAAAACCACAGGATCGTCCGAACGCATTTTCGTAGTTCAAAAGTCACTACGTGTTAGATTTAGATGCCTGTTTAGACTTAAGTCTACAGGCATCCATTTGACTCATATTCAGATTTCAAAATGCAAGGTCTATTGAGGTCTATCTTTATGCTATGGCATATGGCATCTATAGGCATAGATTATACACTTAATTATATTAATAGGTATGGTAAATTATTTGCAGAATCGAATCTAACTTTTATTTTTCTAGTTGAAAGTTATAGTCGAAACGAGAGGATGGGAACACACCAAAGAACTGGTAGAGCTGGTGAAAAAGAGGTACAAAGAATGTTTCTTCCCCGAGATGACCGAAAATCAGGATAGAGCCGCTGGCGCCAAACGTGGTCCCTGTCTAGCTCCGAATCCTGTTTGTATGCAAAAATAATATACCTACTTACCTGGCAAACTATAAAGTTTTGATAATTCTACTGATGTTTTCTATTTTATTTGGAAATTAAATTGTTCATAGTTATCTTTGTGTCATTTCATTAACGGATAGCAGTAGTTTATATTTAAGTATACCCCTTGATATTTGATATGGATGTGGAAAGTAAGTAGGTACTTAGGTAGGTATCAAATGAAAGACGTATCAATACATTACATACGCCAGTAGTATATAGAAATAATGTAAATTTTAATTCAAGGAAAGTTATTTCCCTCGAAATATAAGGAGGAGGAGGAGGAGGGGAGCTCGCGAAAATGATAGTATCATAATCTATTAAAAAAGTGCGTGCGAAGTAGTACATAAAATTTCTTTGAGTGCGTGTCATTAGTGATAGACCAGGAAGAGAAGGGTAATTATTCACCCAAGGAAGTGATAATGTAGAATCTGTCCTACTTACTGGCTTAGTTCTATATAGGGAGAGCCCGATGTCCAGCTGTGGACGAAAAGCGGCTGGTTGATTGATTGATTTATGCAGGACGATGCTGATAATGCTGATTGAATATACCTACGCACAGAAAATTTTCCAAAATTTCAAAGTTAGTCCTTAGAACAAGGAAAATGAAGTTGCCTCAGAATCAGACCCAAAAACTAGGACACTAGGAAACCTTAATGGAACTTTATTGTTCTGAGACATAGACGTAGAGTTTGGTCCAAAGAATTTCTAAGTACTACTTCGTAGTGTTTGGTCACAATCTGTCACAAGTCAAAACTTTTGATTTTTGTCTTACTTCAAACTGTCATAATTATTCAAACATGGTTTAAATTTTTTTGTGTTTTTAAAACCTAAATATAAGAAAAAGGTACCTAAATCAAGATGACGAGACGACAGGTAGATAATTTGTGATAAATAATTCTAATTATTACAATATCAATTTTTTTTATTGCCTACCTATCCATATCTGATCCAAAAAGAAGCATTAAAATAGGTACGTATACCTATAGCACTGGTCGTACATATAGTTCTCGACAGGTCGATATGGCAATCGGGGTATGAAGCGGGGGACACCCTGCACACCCGCATAGCGCCCGCGCTATACCGCACCGGGTAAGCGCGGGGGTTGTGCGGGGCGTCCCCACTACGATTGCCATCTCCACATGTCGCGTACTATAGATATCGTTGCGTGGAGAATAATATTATAATCACGAGCCTCAATAGCTTAAGGGTTAAGGAGCGGACTGAAATCCGACAGATCGATGGTTCAAACCTGATTGTCCTACGTCTTACCTACTCCAGACTCAAGCGTTACGTTTAGTTGGAGGGAAAAGGGAAAGGGAGACATGGCTAATATAATTCTACAAAAAAAAAACTTTAAAAACTAAACATACATATCTAAAAACTTTTATTCGACATACTTAAATGAATACCTACCTGATTCCGTATTATTTTAAAATTTAAAAATGCTTTATAAACAGGAAGACTTTGATGAGTTCTGTGACCCAGAAAATCCAAGAATCATTAAATATGACGATATCGTGGATGCTACAAAACGTATCAGAAAATTTATTAGTCCTACTCCAATAATAGTAAGTTTTGATTTGTAAAATTTCTATACTTACCTACCTAATTCTTAATAACTTTTCATTTAATTTAAAAATTATAATGTAATTAGCAGAAATATTTTCTTTGCAAATAGGCATCACACTACCAACGAGAGACTGGTATTAACATATTATATAAATTAGAGATGTTTCAACGGACTGGAAGGTATGATTTTAGTCGGATACCATTTATTTTCATGATTTTCACATTGAAATATTATAATTTTTCTTTTAAGTTTCAAGGAAAGGGGTGCGATTTATGCGTTGGAGTTACTATCGAGAGACAAACAAAAAGTCGGTGTAGTGGTAGCTTCATTAGGCAATCAAGCAGTGGGGATATGCTATTACGGGCAAAAAATGGGTGTACCCGTAACCGTAGTAATGCCTACGTGCGTACCAATAGCCAAACTGCAGCTTTGTCACAACCTCGGTGCCAAAGTCATAGTCCAGGGTAAAGAACTGGTAGAAGCACAGAGGCATGCCCGTAACTTTGCTAGAGATAAGGGACTCACGCATATCAACGGGTAATTGTCATAACTTCTATTACCTATTCTTAAATCAGTACACACTACCCGCTATTTATTAAAGTTTGTTTTAAATTTGTTACAAGTCGCGATTATCCAAACATCTTAACGGGGTACGGCAGTATAGCTATTGAGATTCTGGAACAGCAGCCTACTGTGGACGCAATCTTGGTGCCCGTGGGAACAGGCGGGCTGATAGCCGCCATAGCCACTGTTGTCAAACATGTAAAACCTAATTGCCTCGTATACGTTAGTAGACCCATATTTAATTAAAAACCAAAATCTGATACTATAATATATAATATTAGTGGTGACTCCATTTGACAGACTTCAAAGTTCAATGAAGAAAACTTTTTTAGGGTGTACAACCGGAGAGAATACCCACATTTTATAAGTCTCTGCAATCTGGCGAGGCTTTGACCTTACCTTACGAAACTTCGATCGCTGAAGGCATAGCGATGCCCTACGTTGGCGTAAATGCTTTTAGCAATGCGCAACGTAATATTGATAAAATGGTAAGACTTTGATTTTTTTTAGACAACATTTCTATAGGTACATTTTCATAACAGTAGATGGTAAATTATTCTTGTTCGGGATTTCATAATGTTCTCATTTTCGGAAAATCCTACTAGGTAGTAGGTACCATAGATTTATTTAAAATCTATCAACCCGTCTAGGCTTTAGGCGACGCGAAACAATTTTTTTTGATACATAGATACGTAAGAAGGTACCTACACCCGAAAATAACCCTCCTTCTGGTGCAGTCGAGTAAAAAGTACCTAATCATTAGGTACTTAAGTTTTTTGCTCGTTCTTCTCGGAAGGCATTTCTAACCAGTAGTAAATTCCATTCACTTGACGATTCGAAAGTACAATTATATAGTTTATTTTAATTTAAAAAACCTTAAAGTTTGCTTAACTTTATTAACCGACTTCAAAAAAAGGAGGAGGTTCTCAATTCGTCGGAATCTTTTTTTTTTTTTTTTTTTTTTTATTTTCCCCGATTACTCAAAGACGCCTGGACCGATTTTGAAAATTCTTTTTTTGTTTGAAAGGGTATAGTTCAAAGTTGGTCCCATTTAAATTTGGTGAAGATCTGATGAACATCTTCGAAGATAGATACTGGAACTCCTCAACGGATAAGAGTAAATTGCTCGCGATCAGTGTAATAGCTTAGTAAACAGTAGATTTTTAACCAGTCATAGCATAATTCCATGGGGCCACTAAAAATTGTGAAATAAAATTTTTTTACAAAAAAAATAAAAACCGACTTCGATACACAAACACTAAAAATTTAAAAATAATTTAATTTATTACCGAATATATTATGTATACAAGAGTTAATATAGTTCCATAACAATATTTTTTGGGGTCGGTGCCAATGAGGTGCCATTGTGGAGTCTCATAAAAATATGAAGTCTAGACGATTCGCGCAGCTAAAGCTAATTGGCACCGGCACCAAAAAGTATTATTATGGAACTATATTAACTCTTGTATACATAATATATTCGGTAATAAATTAAATTATTTTTAAATTTTTAGTGTTTGTGTATCGAAGTCGGTTTTTATTTTTTTTGTAAAAAAATTTTTTTTAATAAAATAACATACCTGGTGTCTCTTCTTCGACTATTCATCCGTTTTTTAAACTAGAAATGGCGCCCGATGTGGGGCGGAACAAGTCTGCAAGGTTAAGATTTTCAGTTTAAAAGTAGGTATAGAAGTTAAGTAGATAGTCCGCGACAGGTTAAGATGGCAATTAGGGTATGAGGCGGGGAGACACCCGCTCGTCACCTCGCCCGCACCGGTTGTGCGAGGCGTTCCCTCCCCGATTGCTATCTCGACCTGTCGCGTATACTTTAGTTTAATTACATATTTATAAAAAAAGTCAGAACATTCGCCATTATTATGCGATTGCTGTAAATTAGAATTAGATTAATTTAAAATATTTTTAGATGTTAGTAAAAGAGGACTGGATAGCTCGTGCCGTACTACACTTGGTGGAAAATGAACGCATTGTTGCGGAGGGAGCTGCAGCGTGCCCCTTAGCGGCTATTCTTGGCAATCTTGTCCCGGAACTTAAAACTAAAAAGTTAGTAAATCACTCCAATTAAATTATGTTCTCAGACCTAGCATGTCATTAATAAATACATACATGCCTACATTTCCTGTAAAAAACGACTTTCAAGTTTCTAAAACAGAGTTCATACCAGAGAGTAAGACGGTAGGCATAACGTCCGCCATGGTGTGAAATAGGTATTTATCCATACCTACTATAATATTATAAATGCGAAAGTGTGTCTGTCTGTCTGCTAGCTTTTCACGGCTCAACCGTTCAACCGATTTTGACGAAATGTGGTACAGAGGTAGCTTGCAACCCGGGGAAGGACATAGGCTACTTTTTATCCCGGAAAATTTAAGAGTTCCCACAGGATTTTTAAGAACCTAAATCCACGCGTACGAAGTCGCGGGCATCAGCTAGTTTCCAATAGATTTTGTAGTCGGTATCTCAAGACACACTTAGTAAGTTGTTACTCTATGCAAAAGTGTGCAAAGTATTTTCCTTGCAAACCGTGTATTTTCAATAACAGATAGAGGTCATTGGCCGTTCTATTCTTAATTTGAACGCGTAGACCCTACCTATCTAGTTGGTGAGGCACACCAAGTTTCACAAATTGACCCGGAATTTCTTCGCAATGCAAGCACAAAGAATGAAAGAAGAAAAGATGCAACGTCGAAATCTGTCAACGCTGAACGCTGTAGATATAAAGTCATTACAAATAGGTAGGTAGGTACCATAACAAAAGCTTCCGTTAACAACAATACAAACCGTGTTTGAACTTTGATTGCAGTGTGGTATGCATTCTCAGCGGTGGAAACATTGACACCGCGCTATTGAGTCGCTGTTTAGACAGAGGACGCGCAGCCGAAGGACGACTTATTAAATTTAGAGTAAGGCGTAACGCACACCTGCAAAGTGGAGTGTAAATGGGCCACGGACGTGCAACGTCATGTTCACAACTCTCAACAACGACTCAAAGTTCGAAGCCCTTTTAGTATGCTCCATCCTTTATCCGTTTTTAGGGTTCCGTATCTCGAACTGATAAAGGAACCCTTATAGTGTTTTCATTTTACGATTTCAACAGTAAATAAAGCTGCTTCTCACTGCTCGACTCCACTCAGCAGGACGTTTTGTCAACTAGGTAACTGTTTTTCACCTACGTAGGTAGGTACCTATCTACAATTTTATTTTAGTAAATATGTTTTAGGATAGGCAGCGATATTTGTAAACGAATATAATAGTTTCGGACTTTTTTATTTATTTTTAGGGTTCCGTACCTCAAAAGGAAAAAGAAGCCTTATAGGATCACTTTGTTGTATTTGTGTCTATCTGTCTGTCCGTCGAGTCTGTCAAAAAAACCTATAGGGTACTTACCGTAGACCTAGAATCATGAAATTTGATAGGGAGGTAGGTCTTATAGCACAAGGAAAGGAATAAATCCGAAAACCGTGAATTTAATAGTTTTTGATTTATCGTGCAAAATGTCGAAAAATACAACTGTCGTGCAGAACCCTCGGTGCGCGAGTTTGACTCGCACTGAGTCGGTTTTTGGGGTTCTGTACCTCAAAAGGAAAACGGAACCCCTAATCGGATCACTTCGTTGTCTGTCTGTCAAGAAACCTAGAGGGCACTTTCCGTGAAATTTGCCAGGTAGGTAGGTATGTCTTATAGCACACGTAAGGGAAAAATCCGAAAATTCTTATAAGAAACTAGCTGACCCGGCGAACTTCGTTCCGCCTAACAATCGATTCAATTTTTTTTTTTTTAAATATCAATTCACTATCAGAAATTCTCAAATCTCCACGATTTAGGAGTTCAGTACCTTGCAGCATCAGGATTGAGGAGTTGGGATCCGAAGTTCAATGATGTAGCCTATGCTTCGTACCTAAAATAATTTTGCATCATCCGCAGTTCCTGAATCATTATAGTTTAGGAGTGCTGTACCCTACATCATCAGGGTTGAGGAGTTGGGACTTGAAATCTGAGAATGCAGTCGTTGCTTGGTACCTATAATATGTATTCACTATGAACGCTTCCTGAATCTTGATAACTTAGGCGGGCAGTAACCCTGCAGCATCAGGATTAAGGAGTTGGATCCAGAATTTTTTATGAGACTACCACGAAAACTTCTTCTGTTGATTTAAAAAAATAATTTGCAAATCGGTCCAGAAACCTCGAAAAAATCGATGTAAAAAAAAGAACCACCTCCTTTTTGACAGTTGGTTAAAAACCGATGACCTTGAAATATTTACGGAACAATTTTTAAAATATCCCCTTTCTAACAAAAAAAGAATGAATGAAATCAGACTACGCGTTAATGAATTACAGCTCAGTATACATTTTAACTTTCAACCCCTCTCCTAAGGGAACCATGCTGAATTTCGGGATAAAAAGTATCCTATGTTCTTCCTCATAGTATGACCTCAAATCGTATTAAGTTTCATTGGAATCCATTCAGTAGTTTCAGCGTGATGCGCGACCGTGATACAGACAGACAGACAGACAGACAGACAGACAGACAGACAGACCGACAGACAGACAGACAGACAAAAATGAAAAAAATTACAGTTTTGGGTTCAGTATCGATTATAGAGTGCCCTCGAAAAAAAAAATTCAAAATATCTTCAATGTACAGAATTGGACCTGTTACAGTTTTATTATAAGTATTGATGTGTCTTAAATTAGAACCTGGCTTGACACACTGGCCGTGTGTCATGATAACTAATTATCTTTTACGATATGATGTTTCAAAATCTACTACTTCTACTGAAAAGTAGGTTTTGACTTAAAGCTATAATAACTTCACTATTCTATATTTCAAAAGTACCTATTCATTTTATTATACACAGTTAATTTTTTTATCAGGTTCTAGTCAAAGATAATGCAGTGAACATAGAACAGTTAATGAGACTGATAGCAAATGGTGGTTACACTATAATTAGGCAGCATTGTGATCGAATTTGGATAGAAAATGAAATATCCCTTGTTGAGGTAAGGAATGAGCTAAATAAATATACGTACCAGTACCTACGTACCTACAAGATGTGACTAATTCTACTGTACATAATCCCTAAAGTGACGGTTCTAAGTCTAGTGGTGTACTTTTCCGCAAGGAGCTTTATGAAAAGAATAGTAATATATTTAGAGCTGTCATTTTAGTTTAGAGATTGTGCATAACAGAAAATATCGAAATGCAGGCAGCTAAAGCTAATTTGTAATGAGAGGTTTAAGGCTCGTCCTGGCTACAGCGACCATGCCGCTGATGGCTGACCAACCAACAAAAACTTCTGCAAGTTTTGCTGCTAGTTGACACTTAGCTCCTATAGTCCGCGACAGGTTGAGATGGCAATCGGGGTATAAGGCGGCGCCCCGCACACCCGCACGTTGGTGACGTGCGGTGCGCTCGCCCGCACCGGTTTAGCGTAGGGCCCGTGCGGGTGAACGTCAGGATGGCCGGTGAGGTCCTGGAAAATTGATGAAATATCTTCCAAATAATTGTACCTAAATTGTACTATTTAGTACCTCTATTAAGATAATTAGTACCTTGATCAATTAAATAATAATTAAAGAATCTCATACACCGGCCATGCTGACGTCAGGTTCGCCGTTGTGTTTTTGTACCTGGCTTATAGCTACGATTATCATTCTAAAAGTTACGTAGATAAATTGTACCTAAATAGTACCTACCGAAACATCCAATGCATAATGAAAATCTCACCAAAATTGCACACAAAATAATATTTGTTTCCGCGCCATACAAATATTTAAGGCTCCCCCACACAGGCGCGTTATTATAGGTCGATATTATCGCAGCAGTGTGTAACTACTAGAGGTGACCAATTTATTTATTAACCTGTTAATTTAACACATATTAAAGTTTGTTGATTAACTGCGATACTAAAACTTAACAATTTTAAATAAAAAAATATTATTAAATCAAAAAATACATATTATTATAGTTAGAACCTATACCTACGTTCTAAGTAGCTGCAGTAGGTACTTAAGTAGGTAGCGCGAAGATTCCAGGAAATTAAATTTCGAAGCGGGCGCGCGGTGCAAAACGCGCGCGCGACGACATTATACCTACCTACCGATTGCGACCGATTACGTCATGCGCTAAAAATACCAATACATTGAATATGGTTAAAAATAACAAGTCAACTAATGTTAAATAGCACCACATTGATATGATGATAAATTTAACATATCAAACGATTTTGTTGTTCCCATCATTCGATGGGAACAACAAAATCATTTGATATGTTAAATTAGTTAAAATTGTTTGATATGTTAAATTGTTGTTAGGTATTCACCTACGAAGTGTTAATAAATAAGTTAAATAATTATTTTTGTTGATGCTTTGATTTGATACATACATAATACAATAGTCGAAATTTTTGTTATTTCTGTTTATTAACGATACTGTTCGATTAACGATAGTGCGCGTTCATAGACTATTTGCTAGTTTATTTTTTCGGGCAATCTGATGGTGTAGTTTATTTTGCTCACTTCGTTGTCTGTCCGTCCGGCCGTCCGTCTGTCTGTCTGTGCGTCCGTCCGTCCGTCTGTCTGTCTGTGCGTCCGTCCGTCCGTCCGTCTGTGCGTCCGTCCGTCCGTCTGTCTGTGCGTCCATCCGTCCGTCTGTCTGTGCGTCCGTCCGTCCGTCTGTCTGTGCGTCCGTCTGTCTGTCTGGCTGTCTATCTGTCTGTCTGTCAAGAAACCTACAGGGTACTTCCCGTGGACCTAGAATCATGAATTTATCAAGTAGGTAGGTACCTAGGTTTTATAGCACACGCAAGGGGGAAAATTTGAAATCCGTAATTTCTGGTCACGTCATCATCATCATCATCATCAACCGATAGACGTCCACTGCTGGACATAAGTCTCTTGGAGTGACTTCCACTCCACACGCCACGGTCTTGCGGCGCCTGAATCCAGCGGCTCCCTGCGACTCGTTTGGTTACATCACCAAAAATAAATTTAAATGTGTTCATGAAAGTAGTGTTTTCAATTTTCAAAGTAAGATGAAATCAAGTGGGGTAGGTTTCGTGTTTTTTTTTTTAGTCAGTGTTATATTTTTAACGTAAAATTAATCAATAAATTTTAATAACAATTGTTGATATTATATTATGTAAGTTTAACAGTATTTGACACCACTAGTAACTACATGACCATCCTAATACAAAATGTACTGAAAACAGATGTCGCAATAACGCATGCGATATTATCGACCTATAATAACGCGCCTGTGTGGGGGAGCCTTAAATATTTGTATGGCGCGGAAACAAATATTATTTTGTGTGCAATTTTGGTGAGATTTTCATTATGCATTGGATGTTTCGGTAGGTACTATTTAGGTACAATAATTTATCTACGTAACTTTTAGAATGATAATCGTAGCTATAAGCCAGGTACAAAAACACAACGGCGAACCTGACGTCAGCATGGCCGGTGTATGAGATTCTTTAATTATTATTTAATTGATCAAGGTACTAATTATCTTAATAAAGGTACTAAATAGTACAATTTAGGTACAATTATTTGGATGATATTTCATCAGTTTTCCAGGACCTCACCGGCCATCCTGACGTTCACCCCGTGCGGGTGTGCGGGGCGTTCCCTCTCCGATTTGCTATAATATATGTAAAGTGGCTGAACAGTGAACAGTCAAGTGTCAACACAAACTAAATATATTATTATGGACGTGTACACAATATTCAACATTTACCTAAATGATTAACAGTTAAATTTCACTAGTTGAGTATGTTTAAAAAATAAATGAAAATATTATATTTCATTTACTCTTTTAGGTAAAACTGGTTTGTGAAAGCAGAGATTTAAATCATGCATTAGAACTGAAAACGCTCCTTGAACGAACTTACCGAAACAAATGCATATTTGAGACGGAACCCTTTAATACAGACAGGACCTGCCCATGTTATGCCCATAAATGAGCAAAACTTATTTTATTACAGACGCAGTTGCATAAAAAGATTTTACTTTTTAAACTTTTAAAGTCTTTATTAACATCACATCAATATAATATTACTTACTTATTACAATAGATCAATATATGAGATGAAAGTTGAAATTATGTAATAATTCCTTTGTCATAGTTTTTGTGAGATAAATTAAAGTTGATCATTTAAAGTTCTCGTCCATGAATTTTGCCATCCTAATATCCCTTTTGCTAAGACCATTACAGTCGTGGGATGACAGTGTTACCTGCAAAAATGTAAAAAGATAGGACTTTATACACTATGATGCTAAGTGAAGATGATATGATTCAAGGCTGAGATCTATACACTTTGACTTTGCTCAGAATTAAGACATTATTAAAACGAGACAGCACTATACCGCTGGCATAAATCTGTCTCGTTTTAACTGAAACTTAAGTCTAAGCAAAGTCAAAGTGCGCTCTATAGATTTCAACCTAAGATTTGTTGTAGTTATCAGAATAAATAAAACATTATTATTCGTAGATTGCCTTAAGTACACAATAATCTCAATCTTACCTGCAGTTTATTATAAACATTAAACCATTCTGGATGGTGATCCATTTTCTCAGCAAGCAATGCAACTCTAGTCATGAATCCAAACGCTTGATTGAAGTCTTTAAACTGAAACTCCTTTATCATAGCATCTCTATCGCTTTGTACCTTCCATCCAGACTCCAAGAGGGGATTTAGTAAGCTTACCCGCTCATCTTGATTTAGTTTATCAGCCTGAAAACAAATGTAGATAGATAAATCATAAATTTTATTGCCTTAAGTTCCTGAGTGCTGACATCCATACTAATATTATAAATGCGAAAGTGTGTCTGTCTGTCTGCTTGCTTTTCACGGCCCAACATTTAACTGATTTTGATCAAATTTGGCACAGTTAGCTTACATACCGGGGAAGGACATTGGCTACTTTTTATTCCTGAATCATAGAGTTCCCACAGGATTTTTAAAAACCTAAATCCACGCAGACAAAGTCGCGGGCGTCCTCTACTAAATTATGAACATAGCTTCTGTACCTATATCTATGATAAGGTGATCTAGACATGAAAACTCTCTAATAGAACTCCCATTAACTTGACAGGAGGGTAAAACACTTACACAAACTCACAGTAACTAGGTAGATGGAAAGTCTCCAACCAGAGCAACCCATGGGGAAAAATATTAAGAATCAACAAGTGGTAACAAGGTAGTAACTAAGTAAGGAATAGATAAAACAATATTATATACTTTAGTGTCAAGGTAGTGAACATACAACCTTGAATTATTATATTGAATAAAAACTACGGTAGGTAGGTAAGATTTATTAAATATTAATTGCTTTACCATTTTCCTCTTATTTGACGAAGGCGTGGACACGCTGGCTAAACCGGCCGTTCGGATCCGACTGACGCAATTTGTAGGAGGCTTATTAGCCGCGATGGCATTGATCGTAATGTTTTGCGCCACTCCGACGGGGTGAAAGTGTATCACTATCAAACTCCTGACATTGTTCAAATATCGAGCTCGAAACATTATAAATAGGTACCTACTTACCTACTAGTACGCGACACCGACAGGTCGAAATGACAATCACGGTACGCCCCACACACCAGCACATCCCCCGCGCTAGCCCGATGCAGGCGAAAGTCGAAACGTAGGTAGTGATTATAATATAGGTACTCTTTGGGCGAGAGCGCGGGACGCGGGTGAGTGACGTACGGGTGTGCGGGGCGTCCCCCCGCCTCATACCCCGTTTACCATCGGGCTCTGGCTGTCAGTTGTCACCACAGACTACAGTGTATATAGGGAGATAGACTGGTAAGTCGGGCCGTCAAGGCGCCCACTTGAAAAGCGCCATCTAGGAGACGGGTTTGGTACTAAATACAGCCAATACCCAGTATATATACCTACCTATATACATACTTTATAGTTTTTTAAATTAGGTAGGAATGTGGTGTTTGATTTGCGGGAGTTTTGAATGGATAATGGTACTTATCTTGGCAATACTGATAATTACCAATATCACAATGGCATTTAACTCCCGCCAATCAAATTTAATTCAAAAATTAAACACAACTTATTATAAGTTATTTAAACTTTTTCAATTTATTTTTTTTATAATAAATATCAGCATCACATTTAAGTGGATCTCTTGAATCAAAAAAGTGAATTTTTCCATTTAAAATAAAATTTATATCTTTGCACCAGTTATTTATAAAAAAAATGACAGTTTCCTTGGTCAAAAATTAATAATTTTGTCTCTATGTGAGCTACATGATATAAAGTTAAAATTTATATTTGATAATAGTATTAATTTTACGTACTCTTGTATTTTATTTTTATTACTTCTGTTTTTCAAAATTTCAATTACGTGATTTTCGATCTCAGCGAAGCAATCAAAAATGTTTCTCGTCGGATAACATAGCCATCCTTTGTCATTGTATTCGCTAATTTTAATATGTTTATGAAAAGCCTCCAGTTCCTTACTTTTAAACACTTCAATGCATTCAGGACAACTTTTGAAAACTTTTTTTTGCACTTTTGTCACAAGCCATCCACTGCAATATGCTACTGCCGCACACCTCTCTACATCTGTCGGAGATTTGCCTTCAATTAGTTTATTTGTATTTATATGTTCAAATCATTAAAATCTATTTCTATATTTTCTGTGTTTTCTTCGTTACTCTTTTCGCTACTTTTTATAAGATTTTTTAAATTGTTTAGGCAAAAGTCCCCATCTTTTTCACAATTTGCCCCGACAGAATGAGGAGATGTTAAATTATTTACCATTAACGTCTTATATGCTGCTTGAAACCCATATGCATTTGGCATATTGTTTGAATGGCCCTGTGCTCTTATTGCACCAAAAAAGTTTTCCAAGGGGTCCTGATTGAAATGTCGTAACAAAAGTGAAGTTACATTGAGGGACTTTAAATGATTGATTAATAACTGGAACCCTTCAATTGTTTTTATCCAGCTCGAAATTGATGGAACAGAGGCTTTTCTCCCATCCTTTGTAACAAAGACCATGGACTTCAATACTGGCAAACTTTTTCTCCATAACTGGTGATGAGGAGATTTGGGAGTTACAGCAGTTCTATAAATTTTACCGTTTCTTATTTTGCTGTAACTCCCATTCACAGAATCAAATAATTCGTCCATCAATATTAACAAATCGGCCGTGTCTTTATTTTCAGCTGGAAGTTGCCCACAATCTAAAAAGAAAAAAAGGACATGTTAAATACTCATAAAATAAATTATAATAAGTAAAAATTAAAATATTCTATTCTACTAATTAATAAGAATGGAACACAATACACAAATAAGCTGGATAGCCTAGTGGTTATGACGTCGTCTCCTACTCTGTAGTGACCCGGCGGTGGAGTGATCATGATGATCATGATGAAGTAGAAAACCTTGCATAAAGAGTAAAATCCACCAACTTTGACAATGGTAAAGAGAGCAATGTACATCAGTATACAAATCAAGTAGGTACCTGCCATATATCCAAGAGCAACGCCGACTGTCCGACTGAATACCTGAGTGCAGTGTTTCACTTTCATTTTAGGTATTAGTTTGGGCACAACATGTTGCGCCGTTAATTTAGGCACCAAGCGGACACCTTTATAGCCTGGCTGCCTGTGGTACATTTCTTCTAAATGCTGCCATTTTGCAACTTTTTGCTTCCCATCTTGGGTAAACATTAAATTTTTGTTCAACAAATTATTTCTTATACCCTTCATCAGATGGGGTGCATCAAATAAAGGAAAAATCTTTTTTTTATTTAATTCAAAAAACCCACCAGTCCATTCTTTGTTGTCTCTTAAATATTCTATTCTAGTCTCATTTAGTAAACTGTTTATAGCAGCTCGGTTTGATGCCCCCTGGTCACAAACAGTGGCCACAACTTTTAAACCGGTGGCTTCTACTTCTTTTATGACAGTTTTTATTTGTGCCTTTAAGCTGTCTGCTTTAGTAGAGCCTCTACAAAATGTGAAATAAACTGGTTGTTTGAATTTTTTTATGATACCTCTCACCATAAACACCAAAACATGGTCACAAATTTGCTTCTTTTTTTCCTCACCGTCATCCACCATACCAATAATTTCATCATTTTTTCTGCAGTAGGTTAAATTTGGTGAAATTGCCATTTCATCAAAGATAATCGTACAAAACTTATGGTTGTCATTTAACTTTGTTACAGGTTTCTTTAATTCTTCAAATAATTCCACGGTTTTACCTGGCTTGAGGTTTATTTTTTGTAATAAAGTAGAAAGTGTTTTTCTCTTAGGCAAAACACTAAAAGAACTTAGAAACCTATATGCCTTTGGACTGCGCTTGTACAATGCAAGGGAAAGAATTTTTTCTTTAATTGTGAAGCGTCTTCCTTTTGCTTTCTTTCCAAATTGAGTGACTTGCATAGCAAAAAAAGTTTTTGTCTCTTCACTCATATTTTTCATCAAAAGCTCAAATGCTTCGGTCTTTTTAAGTTTAATAGCAGCCTTCTTCTTAAAGTAGTCTTTCTGTATTCGACATTTTTTTAATTGATGTCTCATATTTGAAATTTCTTTGCAGAGTTCCTTCTCTTGTTTGGTGAGAACCCACTTCTTAGCTGAAAGTAAAATGACATCAAATATTAAAAATTGCTGTTCATTAAGTACCATCATGATTAATCATGGTTCGTCATTCAGTGCAATCGTATAACAGCCTAGTAGCTATGACTTTTCGACAGGTTGGGGGTGCAATCAATTCTAACTTTGCAGAGTTATGTGCATTTTAAGAAATTAAATATCACTTGCTTTAATGGTGAACGAAAAAATATCTTAAGGAAACCTGCATGGCAGACGATGGCCTAAACTCATCTCACTCTTAGAGGAGACCTATGCTCAGTAATAAGCTGGCAATGAGTTGATCATGACTAAAGATATTATCAATGAGCAATAAATTCTTAGGGTTATCAAAATAGAGCCTTTTTACTGTTATTCTGCTGCTAGTCTTTCTGACCGTGTATAATATTGTTGTCTTGAAGTCATATTATACAGAGTTATTTAGACAACCTGGCATTTTTGGGGCAGAAAAAATATTGATCCCAACTTGATATGCCTGAGACTTTGTCCACATGAATTTGTTTTTAAAAGTGTCTGCTACAGACAGAGTATGAAGCATGGCATGATCACCACAGTAAGTTATAATATTTAACTAATCCAAGTAAGTTATAAAAACTTTTTAGTTTAAAACGAAGGATTCTGATATACCTTTTAAATTGTCCTTTGAGTTTAACTTAATAGCAACTGCAGGTACTGCTTTACTTGATGTTGCAACAAGTCCTGCAAAATACCAAAAATAACACATGAGATAATAATACGATAATCTATACCAACCAATTTTAAAAAAATCTTTTACAAGTAGAAATCTACATTATTCCTGAGTAACATAAGCTATATTTTATTTTCAAAAAATTAGAGATCCACATGAAAACTGTAATAAGCTACCCATGCGAAGGTAAGGTCACTAGTTAATACTAAAGCTACCAACAATGGAAATGAAAAAATGATGTTTGATTTGAAAGGTATCAAACTTTCACATCAGTAGTTCATTTAAGTTATACTACACTATTCTATTAGTATCTAATTAAATTGAAATGATATGATCATGTAAATCAAAAACACTATTTTTTTGCATTTCCTATTGTATGGCATATACATATCTGCCATGTTAAAAAATAAACTTAAAGGCGATTTAAAATTATAGGGTACTAACTAGCTTATGCTTTCGACTTCGTCCGCATGGACTACACAAATTTCAAACCCCTATTTCACCCCCTTAGGGATTTAAATTTTCAAAAATCTTTTCTTAGCGAATGCCTACATCATAATAGCTATCTGCATGCCAAATTTCAGCCTGATCCGTCCAGTAGTTGGAGCTGTGCGTTGATAGATCAGTCAGTCAGTCAGTCAGTCACCTTTTCCTTTTATATATTTAGATTTAAGATTTATAATTACCTGGTGCCATTTCAATTTCATTAGAATTTGATATGAAACTGGAGCTAGTATGCGGTTCAGAAACAATTATTGCTTCAGCAGCAGCCATATTCTCTAAAATAAAAATATCAATATCAAAACTATAATAAAGTAAATACATTGAGATATGAATTATTCACAAAAGAGAGTAAGACTTGTCCATGTTTCTACATAAAAAGTTCTTGTAAATAATTAACTTGAAACCATAGCTGTCTGATATTCTGTGACAAGTTACATAATATCTAAAATATACCAATTAGCAAGTGAAAATATTTGCTAGTTACAAAGGTACTTTAAAAATGTCTAACCAACCTGCTAAACAGAGTGATGGGATGGCTAGGGAACACAACTTTGTTGGGTACAAATAAATGTCCTCAAAATGTCTACGACAGACCCTTCTGTTGCTGTAAATGTAATCTTTATCTAATTCCGCTACATGACCCCCAATCTTCTTCAGCCACACTTGAAACAAATCAATGTGCTGATTTGGGTTGGGGAAACGGTGCAGTGAGATACCTGGAAATACATAATGAAGTAAAGATATTAAACATCAAGCTTATCTAATTATAGTGATCCGACTAATAGCTTATTTCTATTGAGAAAAGTGCTAAAAACATTAAGTCACTGTTCAAACATCAACATTTTAGGGTTTAGTACCTACATCTCACGTTTGCAATTAAACAAAACTGTGGTGCTAGAGCTAACGCATCTTGTCAAAAAGGCATCCTTGCATCACTGCATCCTTGAAATGATAACTTTCAAGGGCAATCTTCCGATTGAATCAATTGAGTATATGAGGCAGCAAGCAATACTTTCTGATATAAAACAGAACGAATTTACTTACCATCGCCTGCAACAGTTGAACAGCCAGGCACACAACATACTTTTTGAGACATTTTACAAATCTAAACTTCTAAACCACTAAACAAAATCAGATTGCAACAGAGTTCAGGGGGAATGCCAAGTTATCGTTTACACAAGAAACAGTAGTCCAAAAAACAAGCCAAAATAATAAACGTAGGGATCGTCGGAGTCCGAAAGCAAAGCAAAAGTCGTGAAATCTTTAATATAATAATATCAAATAAAATTACTCCCAAAACTGTAGAACCACCGTAGAATTTCGTTATGAAATGAATTCAAATTTCAAACTTTTCTGACACTTGTCACCCTTTTCTTGACCATAGATATGAAAATCTAGAATTTGAAGAACATTTAACTATTATTTTAAAAATAAAGCTTAATTTTAGCAAAATTTATAATAATTGAATATTTCTTTTTTCCAAATAAAAAGAAAGTATGTTTTTAATTTAATTTTTCACAATATTGGAACTTGAGTATTTTTTATTATGTTAACACTGTCATTAAAAATAATTTACATGTTAACACTGGAACATTATTTCTAAATCCAGCTCCTAGATGGCGCTATTAATCTAGTTTAGCAGCAGAGTTCTAAGATAGCATACCATGGTTGTCACTGACTTATAGTAGGTACCTAACCTACCTATTTAAAATAATATATCTTCATGGCAGTCTCTAAACTTTCATACTTTATAGGGCTTTATTTTAAGGTTTCTTAGTCCAAACGGTCCAAACTTTATAGGTTGTACAGTCATTGACATTTTGACAATTGTTTTCATGTTTTCATCATAGTCCGGTGATGTCATTGACCACCACTGACCTTTGATTGACCTATGACCGTAAACTAAATAGGTCAATCGAATTCGGAGTGTCGGAAAATAAAGGTCAATCAACTCTATGATTGGCACCACATTGGCACATTGGAGAAGGTTAATCCATCTGAGGGAGAAGGTAATTTTATTGTATGCTGTGGTAATTGGTCTGCAGCCGTAGTCTGCAGCTGTGGTCTACAGACATCCTACTCTATGGTCTACAGCATGACATTTAGCATGTTGTAGCTTGTACTAGTATATAGTAGATAATCTATGGCTTGTACATAGGTACTCGAGATATCTCTATGACATACAATGACATACTCTTTGTCAAAAATTGGCGGCATTTCAATTCAACTCAAAGGCTTCAACTTGAAAGAGCATTTTTTGATTTTTCGAGTATTTATCGTTTCATTTTGATTAACTTGTTGTATACTCAATCTCAATGATAAAATTGTATAATTGTCGATTGAAAACTGCGTGTTAAATGGATCTCTGTTGGTTTTTAAATAAAAAATAAGTTAGGTAGTTGAGGGTTTGTTTTTGAAAACTGGACTGGACTAAAAGTGATTCTTTCGAATAGTATCTACCTACTGACAATAATAATAGTATAAGAATTACTGCTGAAGACTTATTCTTAAGAACAAAGTATGGATAAATTTAAAAACATATTACCGTCAAGATTCTTTGAAGTAACTGAAAAAGCTGGAATTGGTACACCAAAGCAAATAATAGTTCTTTCAGTTTGGGATATAAAAAAATTAACAAATTTAAAAAAGGAAGATATATTATTGCTTAAAAACATTGTGACTCAGTATTTTTGCCCAGTGAGCCTTACGGGAGACAAATTGGAAAAACAGAAAAATAAAATCAAGACTGGTTGTGTAGCTATTGATAACATTTTAAATGGAGGTTTTAGAAAAGGTACATTGACAGAAATATATGGGGAGAGTGGTACTGGAAAAACTCAGTTGGTAATGCAAGTAGCAGCTCACTGTGGCAGTGAAGGAAGTGTGTTTATTTGTACAGAAGATTTATTCCCGTTGAAAAGGTTTGATCAAATAAGAAAAAACATTTGTAATACACAAGATACTGACTATAATAATATGTTTATTGAACATCTCACTGAAGCTCATGAACTAGTGGCCTGTGTAAGAGTACGTTTGCCGAGGTTGCTAAATACAAATAAAGTATCAGTGGTCATTCTTGACTCCGTAGCGGCTCCATTTAGATGTGAATATACAAATTATGTACAAAGAGCTGAAGAACTAAAAGAGCTAGGAATGTTATTACATCAATTAGCTCAAAAATATAACATTGCAGTGATCTGTGTAAATCAAGTCACATCTACTTTTGATGACTCTGATAATGTCTTGCCATCATTAGGTCTAGTCTGGTCCAATATGGTATGTTACAAACTAAAAATTAAAAAGTCTTCTGATATCTGGTATACAAAGGGCCAAGATATTACAATACGGGAATTAAAAATTGTAAATGCACCAGATTTACCTATTGCAGATGCAAAATTCGTTATAACAGGGAATGGTGTTGAAAATGTTTTATAGAAATATATATACATTACTCAATAAAATTATTTAATTTTTACTCTTGTAAAGGTCAATATAGGTCATTAATCATTATGAATGATCAGTACTGTGTACCCGGCAGGAAATATCGACCGAATCGAATAAAATAAATATCGACCTCTAGTTTAATCCCATTCCCGAATCCCGCCTATCCCGCTTGTTGTTTCTTCCCGCGCGCACGGTAATCGAACCGAGAGAAGTCTTTTTAAATATGTTATAGGCCCCGCACACGGTCCAAGCATGTTTGTCCAATTTTACGTTTTGTGACGTTTTGTTTGATCAAGGTCATCATACACAAGAGTGTTCTAATCTTCTAAATATATTAAAAAAAAAAAAAAAAAAAGATTTCGACGAATTGAGAACCTCCTCCTTTTTTTGAAGTCGGTTAAAAAGGAAAAGGTGACTGACTGACTGATCTATCAACGCACAGCTCAAACTACTGGATGGATCGGGCTGAAATTTGGCATGCAGATAGCTATTATGACGTGGGCATCCGCTAAGAAAGGATTTTTGAAAATTCAACTCCTAAGGGGGTGAAATAGGGTTTTGAAATTTTTTAGTCCACGCGGACGAAGTCACGAGCATAAGCTAGTCATATTCTAAAGCGAGGTTTAGATTAGCAACAAAACTTGCAGAAGTTAACTTCCGCAATCTATTTCTACCGTGTAAACAGTCACGGCAAGCTCACTTCCGCAAGTTTTGTAACTTGCTGGACTTGCTGCAAGTCACAAGTGTAAACACCATTTTTAAACTTGTGGCAAGAACTTGCTAATTATTCTGCTTGCAAAATAAAGTTTTTACTTGCTGAGCAAGATGACAGATAGAAAAACTGGCCAAGTGCGTGGCGGGCCATGCGCAGTGTAGGGTTCCGTAATTATACTCCTTAACCTGTGAACCCTACTTAGCCATGACAGTTTTCCTTCAAAATTTATTATAAATACTTCTGCTGCTTTTTAACAGACCTATTACCCGACAAAACGATAAATGATACCCCACACTATGGGGTAGACGAGAAAACAAAATTCATCCCCACATTACATGTAGGGGAGCTACCCCAAAAAAATATTTATCACAAATTTTTTTAATACCTACCTACTAGTTAATACCACTACTATTTTATAGCAGTAGTATGATTGATTTCAACTGTCTGAATCTGGGTCCTCTATCAAATTACTTGCATGCAATACATATTGCTCATAAGTGTAAACTCTTTTCCAAGTACTTCCATAGATAGAAATGTTGTTGTGATAGAAATATTGCTCGTAGTGTAAACAGTTCTGCAAATAGTTGCGGAATAACTTGCAAGAAGTTCTTGCTAGCGCTTAATAGCGCCCCCCTGTCAATGTCATTCAAGTGCCAAGAGAGCCTTGTCGCGTTAACTCTTTTGTATTTAATCACGTAGTGATTATATACTCTTTGTATTTAATGAACAGCACAGTCATAGATAATATACTAATATGGGTATAGATAAGCAACTCATACTACGTAACTGGAAAAGGGAACCAAGCTTACTCCGCTGCCTCAGAGATGTCGCTAGTAGTACAATAACAATAATAATGCAATAGATGGCGCTGTATAATTTCATTTTTTTCTGGATCGCGGCTTGGCGCCAGTTCCCTCAATTTGAACCAGACTTCGGACGAGTATCAATCAAAGTAGACATGGAGACGTGTTTAGCTGACCAATCCATTTATGAAAAGAAAATATTATTATAAAATTAACACATCAATCAATAATCTGCTGGTGTCAGCTAAACGCATCTCCATTTCCACTTTGATGGATACTGGGTCTTCACATGTCTTCAACTATAGTCTGGTTCAAATTCGAGGGAAACTGGCGCCAACTGCCGTCCTGGGAAAAGGATAGAAATTATTGATTAAAAGAAAAATAAATAGGGTTTTACATAATTTTATTTCTTGCATCTTCTAGTATAATATGACCTAGCCTGTGCTTTAACAGAATCGTTTTTATCAAAATTAATCATTTTGCCTTTTAGCAACTGATTAATACACTTACACCAACTGTGTACAATAATGTTAATAGAGATATTAACTATACTTTTTATAATAAGATTCTTGTGAGTTTCGCAAGTTAAGATGTTAAAATTAACGTCTATATATATCAAGCTAGTGATTTTTTCTTTTAATTGTTTTTCTTGAGGCGAATCTTTTAAACATGATATGATTATTTCATATATTTGGTTACTAATATTAATGAAGTCATCTTTAGCATACACTAAAGATTTTTTTGTGTAATCTCTAAAATATGTGTATGTCGCAGGATCTATTTCATTATTAAACAAATTACTTTTGCAAGTCTGACAGTTTTGAAATATTTTTTTTTGACATTTTTGTATTATGTACCCTGCAACATACCGTTTTGTCTCTTTGTGTATAATTTTTTCATCTTGGATGTCTCTACAAGTTGTGTTATTTAAATTTTCTATAAAATTGTCAATGTTAATTGTAACATTTTCCACATTTGCCTGAAGATCCTCTGATTTTAAAAGGTCTGTCAATGATTTTAGTAAGCATTTATTATTATCAGCTTCACAATTGGCGTTCGCAGAATGTGGTGAATTTAGATTATTCACTAACAGTGTTTTGTAGGCATTAGTAAATTGAGCACAAGTTGGGTTAATATTTCGGACACCATTACTACGGACACTGCTAAAGAAATTTTCTAATGGGTCTTGGTTAAAATTCCTAGTAAGTATACTGGACACTTGATGATCTTTTTTGAGCACCTCCCACATTTCCATGAACGCTTCAATATTGCTCGCCCAGTTCACTGTAGACGGTACCTTTTCATATTTAGTTTGTTCAGTACCATCCTTATTCTTTTTCGTAGATTTGTATTTTATGTTTTTTAAAATTGGTAAAACTTCAGCCCAAAACTTTACATGGGGAGAACTGCATTTAAGACACCCTTTCAGCTCCTTAGGTGTCCCGGAATAAGTGCTTCCATTGAAGGAGTCAAATAATTTGTCAATAAGTAACAAGAAGTCAGCTGTGTCTTGACACTCTGCCGGTAATATTTTGTGACCTGAAAAAAAATTGCTATTAATTGTTAGCAATTGTTAAAGTTTTGGATATTTTTCAAGTATGACTTGTGTTGCATAATTGGCTGATTAATAATAACATGGAATATAAATAATCTTGTGGCATGTACACATCATCTATCATTATACCTGGGCAAAGATAAAAACTGATTTTGTAGTGATTAAACTTTCATATTTTCATTAGAACTTTGAATTAAAATAATATTAAGATTGATAAAAACCGGCCATGTGCGAGTCAGGCTCGCGCAACGAGGGTTCCATACAACAGTCGTATTTTTTCGACATTTTGCACGATAATTCAAAAACTATGATGCATAAAAATAAATAAAAATCAGTTTTAGAATGTACAGGTAAAGACCTCTCATATGATACCCCACTTGTTATCCTAGGTAAATTGAAAATACTTATTATTAGTTCATGACCACAGTTTAATTTTTTTGTGTGATGTAACCACAAATTCACGGTTTTCAGCTTTTTCCCCGAATGTCTGCTATAAGACCTACCTACCTGCCAAATTTCATGATTCTAGGTCAACGGGAAGTACACTGTAAATTTCTTGACAGACAGACAGACAGACAACAAAGTGATCCTATAAGGGTTCCGTTTTTCCTTTTGAGGTACGGAAGCCTAAAAAATTAATACTTACGTGCTAAAAATCTCATGGCAGATGACACTCTCTGGCTGAACACTTCCACAGCGTATTTTACTTTCATTTTGGGTAGTTTTGCTTGACTAATGTGGGTTTCTGTTAATTTATTACAGAGTCTTAGTTCATGATCTCCAACGTCTTCACTTAAAAGCAAATTTAAATGTTCCCATTTAGCAATATTTTCTTTGCCATTTTGAAGGAACATTGCATCTTTTTTTAAAAGATTATTTCGTACACCTTTTATAAGATGTGGAGTGTCAAATAGAGGAAAAATTTTATTATTTGCAATTTCAAAACCATGAGAGTGGTATTCTAACCCTTTTCTTAAATACTCTCGCTTTGTGTCTTCTTGCAAGCTTTTAATTGCCCCTACATTTGTTTGTGCTTGGTCGCAAACGGTTGCAATTATTTTTAAACCAGTCTCGTTTATTTTCTGTGTGACTAATTTTACTAAATGTTTTAAATCTTCTTTTTTAGTAGAGCTTCTACAGAAAGTGTAGCATATAGGTTGCTTAAATTTGCCCTTAACACTTTTTACCATAAAGACTAATGCATGGTCAGCGATCTGTCTAGAGTTTTTGAAACCAAAATCTTCAAAACCACTTATTTGGCCTTTATTGAAATAAAGGCCTGGTTCTAAGGCCACTTCGTCAAAAATCAAAGTGCAAAGCCTCTTTTCAACAGGTAAGCCTTTGACTGCTTTTTTTAAATGCTGAAATACATTTTCATTTATTCCTGGCTCTAAAGGAATACGGCTTAGTAATTTTTGAAGGCTCCGTTTGGACGGCAAAACAAATCTTTTCTTCAAAAAATTATAAGCTTTGGCACCTTGTTTTAAAATTGACAAAGAAAATGCTTTTTCCTCTATAGTGTATCTCCTGCCTCTTGCTTTAAATTTTCCCTTCATTTGCATTTTGGTAAAAATTTTCATGGGCTCCGGGAAAGTTTCAATTAATTTAATGAACTGTTTCGAATGAGATAAATTCCTTGCACATTTAATTTTCTTAGTTTGGGTTTTATACTTTTCACTCAACTTTTTGAGTTTTTGCTCGATTTTATAAACTTTCCTTTGAATTTTATTATAATACGCATTGTCCGTTATTGTCTTTGGCATCTCAAGCGATTGACGATAGCTGGACGTAGGTTTCTTGCAAGGATTCACAATCCTGTGCCCCTTGTGTCCAGCAGAAGAAGCCTTGTACATACCTGAAATTATATAAAACAAAAACTTTTAGATGAGCTTGAACAATACCTAAATAACAGGTTTATGTTCAGGCTACTAGCTATCTCATCGGACTTTGAGGTTGAGGGAATAGAGTACACCTGTATTTGTGAACATAGTGCACTATAATATCTCCTGTATAGTGGCTAATTACTATTGAGATCAGCCTCCATTAAGTTAAGTAAAAATACTAATAAAACAAAACAAACAAGCATTCAAAACTGTATACCAATCTTACCAGTGGACTGAGTTATGTCTTCGGATGTAACCATAATAGGTTCTGTTACATTCATGGAAACATCTAAAGGCAAATCTTTTGTTGTGCATGGAACTTCTGCCTGTATCAACTGAATTAGCTCTTCACTTTGCAGAAGTGGCTGAGTGGTTTCAAGTAAAGCTAAAAACAAAATATTTATTCAGCTAACATACCACAAATACCTATTATTTTTAAGAAAAAGTAAAACAGGGTCCATTATTCACTTATTATACAGGACTAGCTTATTCCTTTACTAGTTTTAACTTTGTCTGCTAGGATTTATGTTTTAAAAAATATTTCTTCATCCTGAATTTACTTCCTTTAACAATATTTGACACACAATAAATTATTATTTTAACAAAAACTTACTTGATACATTTGCTGAGTTGTCAGTATTCTGTGCAGAAGATTGGCTCAAAATTGATTCATCTTGAAGTAATGGTAGGTTTGGTGCCTGGCGAAAAGCTGCAATTTATGGCAATATAAAGGTTACAACAGTCTTACAGTTGCATTACAATTCACATTATATATACAACTAGCCCATCCCAGCGTCGCATAGGTAATTTTGGTAGGGATATCTAATTTTTTGAAATAAAATTATGCCTATGTCACTCAGGAATAATGTAGCTTTCTATTGGTGAAAGAATTTTTAAAATCGGTTTAGTAGTTCCAGAGATTACCCCCTACAAACTTACACGCTCAACCTCTTTATAATATTAGTATAGATATTATAATCTTTGCGTACAATATTATTTTTATATACAATAGCAAAATCTTATTTCATTATTGTATTTGGGACTTTCTGGTACTTACCAAGTTTCAAAGTTGGAAATGCATTCCGCGTTAGTTTTCCACTAGGAACACGATAACATAGTTCAAAATGTTCGTCACATAATCTCAAAGTGTTGTAAATGTATTTCCTGCACCTTTTTTGCGTTTCTGAGTCCAAAACATTCATCCACAAAATAAATCTATGATCATCGTGATCAGGATTGGGAAAACGATGCAAAATGCCTGTAAGACAATGATTAGGTGTTAATCAATTAAGTATCTATTATAACTTTAACTAACTAAGCTGAATTTTGGTTGCACAGCAGGGAGTGGACAGGAATCATGACGCTATGGCTTACGGCGATTACGCACTGCACTTTCGCCATCCGAGTTATATCCGTCATCCGTGAGAATACCAGCGATTATCTACACGACATAATAATATATCATAAGCTACCATCTACCATACAAAGCAAAAAGGAACGTATTTTCTCGGACTCGGATCGGATGACTGTGTAACCGCCGTTAGGCTTGCGAGAAACATTAGTATATTATCTAATATCTATGCGAGAAACGACCAAATTAAATAGCTAGACTGCCAACCTCCTTTTGTCAGAGAGCACTTAAAGCTGGGATCTAGCAAATATGCGGTAGTGAGTTGTACACTAAACTGTTACGTACCATGGTATTCGCATCCAAAATAACATTTCCAATATTTATTTAACGACATTATCTACACAAAATCCAATTCCGATATGCAAACGTAAAATCCAGTAAAACAAAGCCAAGTCGAACGTTTCACACCACCATCAAGATCCAGAAGGGGAAGCCAGGGTCGAATAATTATAACAGATATCAAAAGTCCAATAAAATAGCCAAGTTGTGAAATAAATCTATAGAAATCAGTAAGTCGTTATGCACAAGTTTTGAAATTGAAGCAAACTGCAAACAATACTTTTGACATGTGAAAGACCACAAAGTACAAACATGCCACAAACTATTATTCTGAGCACAAACTACAGATTCTTTAGCGCCATCTATTGAGCGATTGAACAAAAAATAATTTACATTTTTCTGCTGTCTGTAAGATGGCGCTTGTAGCAACCTGAGAACAAGCTAATATGAGAGTGACACCCCCCTGAGCACAGTCCAATAACAGCTGTCACTTAACAACACCAATTATTTAATATTTTGTTTTGTCAATACTTATAAAATAAAATATACATGTCAATCAATCATTCGTGCAATTAATTAATTCAATAGCAATCAATTATTTAATCTCTTATTAATAATTTATTAAATTTTACTCTCTGACTAACGAGATTATTAGTGATCCAGTCTCGTCTCTCGGCAGGGAGTAGTTCCTTGAGAAAGAATCAATAGACAGCTCAGCTGCAAACTTTGATATTTCTTAATACTTATATATTTTAATTTTTAATAATATTTTAGTGCATTACCACTTAGAAAGCAAAATGTGCAATTCTTAAAAATATTACTTCTCTATGTAGTGAAAGCACTATTTAAATAGTTATGTACATAAATTGTGTTTATTTGAGGATCAATTTTCAGAGTGCATCAAGAGTGAGTAAAAACTATTTTATACTATATATAAAATTATTATGATTTTCGTAAATATGTCTAATTTTTCTGAAAATAAAATATACCTCTATGTTACTCAGAAATAATGTAGCTTTCTACTGGTGAAAGAATTTTCAAAATTAGTTCAGTAGTTCGAGAGATTAATTCCTACGAACAAACTTACAATCTTTACCTCTTTATACCTATATATAAAATATAAATACCTATTAGAATACCTACTTTAACTGAATATTAAATTTGAAACATTTCCAGAACTTCAGCAAGGTTCTACGCCCAAAAAGAGTAAAAACAAGTATAGATATGGAATCTAAGTGTCGTGAAGATCCTGTTGTCCTTAAACTGGATACACCAGAGTTCAAAAATATTTTCACACAAGAAGTGTTGGATCTGAAGACACTATTTGAAAAATATAATTATGAAATCAGAATAGCTGGTGGCGCTGTGAGGTATTTATTGGTTATATTTTTATTTAGGTACATGATTGATGATTGATTTACTTGAAGTCTATTTTCTTAGTACATGTTTTTGCTGATATTTTGATAGGTACAAATCCGGATTTTTGATTATACTTTATAATATTGTGAATGCTGATGTAATAGATGACAATATTTTTATGCCTAAGATTTACTACAACTTTAGTAAACGCTATGTAGATACATTATGTACACAAATATGTATGCTGAGGTAATTATAATAATGATTTTAAGCTTATAATATAATATAACAATAATTAGTTAACAGTTTTTAAAAAATGAGTTCTGGCCAGAAGGCAATGCCAGAAGGTATCAAAATATCGAGAGTGAAATAAGTTAATAAGAACAAATAAGTAAATACCTGTGACATGACAGTTTTTTAACCATTTCAGTTAGTCTTAAGTTAATTTATTATGTGTATGTTTATGTGCCTTCCAATGTAATGTTTATTTTATTGTAATTTTTTATGTTCTATGGGTTTTCAAGCCTGACAATAAAAACTATTATTATTATTATTATTCTTTAATTATTTTTTTAGAGATTTATTACTAGGCCAGCAAGCAAAAGATCTAGACTTTGCCACAGTGGCCACCCCAGAGCAGATGAAGGAAATGTTCAGTGCAGAAAATATCCGCATGATAAATATGAGTGGAGAGAAACATGGTACAATCACTCCCAGGATTAATGACAAGGAGAACTTTGAGATCACCACTTTAAGGATAGATATGATCACTGATGGCAGACATGCTGAAGTTAAATTCACTAAAGATTGGAAGCTAGATGCTAACAGGAGAGATCTCACAATAAATTCTATGTTTCTAGGTTGATTATATATTTTTTTGTTGATATACTATTGGTGAACTATGGTATAATGCTTATTAAAGACATTCAAAGAATATAGATGAGAATTTGAACCAACTTCCAAAAAGGAGGCGATTCTCAATTTGGCCCGTTTTTATATTTTATAGGCTGCTTAATTCTAACGGCTAATTAACTAAGTAAAGACATGAAAATATGAAATAAATTTCAATTCTTTTGCAGGATTTGATGGTACTGTTTACGATTATTTCTATGGTTATGATGACTTACAAAATAGAAGAATTGTATTTGTTGGGGACCCTGACATACGGGTTAAGGAAGATTATTTAAGAATAATGCGATACTTCAGATTTTATGGAAGAATTGCTGAGCAAGCTAACAATCATGATCAACATACTTTAGATATTATCAAGTCAAATATAGAAGGTTTGCAGAATGTATCTGGGGAGAGAATCTGGATGGAATTGAAAAAAATTCTTCAGGGAAACTATGTTGGTGATTTGTTAAAAACAATGTTAAAAATTGGCATTGGACCATACATTGGTAAGGAAAACAATAATAATATATTATATATATTTTTTCTATTTGATTCTTACTACTTCATCCACATGGATTCAGGTATTTTAGGGAGCCCATTAGAATTTGTCTAAATCCTCATCTATCTTTTAGAAAAAAACTACATGCAAAATTAAAGTTCTATATCCACTGGTTTACGCTATGCATTTTCTGTCAGTCAGACAAAATAACATTTTATAGTATTATTGACTACTATCTATCATTTTTAATTTCTGTTTGATCTGTTCCTTGTTAAGTGCATATATTATTACTTTTATGATGATCTGAGCTTCAACTTATTTTGCAAATATTTATAATATGTAATTTAAGCCTATGGTATGTACATATAGTAGAAATAATATATTATTTATCTTTGTTCAACGATGCAGGTATTTTCAATCCCAATGTGGAAGAACTAGATATGTTACTAAATAGAAGTCAACACTTACAATTACATCCTATGAGTTACTTAGCAGCTCTACTTAGAAATATAGATGATGTAACTTTACTGCATGCCAGACTAAAGTTCTCTAGCTATGAACGGGATATGGCATACTTTATAATTGAACATAGGGATGAAAAAGAGGGCTCAAGACCTTTGCTGTAAGTAAATCTACAGAAACAAAAGCAAGGCTCTCAGCATCATGAAATAATTTAACCACTTATATATTTTTTCCTTTTTAGGCCATATGAGAAATTAGTATTAAACACTAAAATTAAACAAAAAGACGCTGTTGATTATGTTCGTGAAGTACTCAGATATAGAGGTGCTGAAAAACTACTACAACAATTTAACAGTTGGGATATACCAAGATTTCCAATCAGTGGTAAAATATTAAAGGACAATGGAGTTCCTCCTGGCAAAATGTATGGGCCAATAATAAAGGAATTAAAAGATGTTTGGATAGAGAACCAGTACAAACAAACCACTGAAGATTTAGTCAAATTGTTACCGAGTATTATAGATGACCATAAAAGACAATAAATAGATAAAATTAACAGTCATTATATCCTTTTTATTATAAGTATAAAATACCCAATATTCCTTATCCAAAGTTAAAATTTAAATGTAATTGAATATAATTGATTACTTGCAATGCAATAAATAATATAATATGCATTTTACATTACAAAATTCTTTGGAGGAGTGTATGGTTCAAATTTATCACAGCCGTCATCACTATCTTCATGTTCCTTGAAGCATTGTTTGCAAAAGAGATATTTACAACCAAGACATCTCATTTTAGCATCCTCATTACATATCTCACAAAATGGTAACTCGTCCATTACATGGTCACTGTCTGTATTTTCTAATTTTGCTTCAGCTGCCACCTACAATAAAATAATAATTTTAATTTAGTTTTACTACAAGTACAACACATACATACTTTTGTAATTATAAAAAACATTTTAAGATACAAGTGTGGAGGCAATTTCATTAGACTACTAGTAATAATAAGTTTTTCTGCTTCCATTAATCACACTATCCTATAATGGTTACTAGCCACTACATAAGCCACCACACAAATTCCATCAGTACCTACCTTTTCAATTATCTTCTTGATAGTTTCCTCTTCATCTTCAGAATTGTCATCCTTATCTTGAGATGGAACTTGGTCTGGCTCTGAACTTTGCGAACCTTTCAACTTCTGTAGTCTAGCTTCTATGTCACTGACCAGCCCATCAAACTCATCACCATACTTCTTGTCAATATGTCCTTGTTCCATATACTGCCTCATTAGGTCTTCTACTTGTTCTTGTTCAGTTTTTTTTGCAGATATGGTTGGCAACACTTCCTGGAAAACACCACAATAAAAGATATTCAAAATGGTTTTACAATTCAAATCACCATACTTATAACTTCCTCAAGGGTTATTATGAACTTATTCAGATAAACAAGAGTTTGTCTGTTGTGGAAATCATAAGTAATTTTTACCAGACATGCTGAAAATAATGAAATCAAAATTTAATGAATCACCTTACTCTGAAGTGCACTTATTGGTACTCCTTTTATATTTGCTAATCTTGATGTCAGTTCTGCATCTGTAGTAGACGGCACCTCACCTTTAAGTTTTTGTAATCTTTCAGCAACTTTATCATTACTGGTGCTTGCTATGCTGTCCAATTTGTCTTGTTTTAATTTCTTAAGTCTTTCGGATATTTCTTTTTCAACTGAATCTTCACTTGTTGATCCTTCGTGCCCTATAGCACTCTCTATGCCACCAATTCTTCTAAAAAAAAATTGAAATCTGCAATATTATACTTACAATTTCACATGATAATATGACATATTCAGTACCCTTATTATAAATGTGAAAGTGTGTATGTTTGTTGGTTTATTGGTTTCTCCTTCAATCACGTCGCAACGGAGCAACGGATCTGCCTGATTTTTTGCATGGGTATAGTTGCTCCAGACTACAATCACATATTATATAATATACATGGTGTAACATTGTAAATTGAATCTTTGTCTTGCAAACACTGAATTTCTTGCCAGTTATTCTTGGCATGGAGGGCATTACGAACCAGTGGTAGATTCATTTAACAAATCACAAGCAGTTGTAAGTTTATTTCAATATAATAAATCTTTCTATTCCTAAAATAATTAGTCGAAATAAACTTACTTAAAGTATGCATCTGGTGGTTTTATTTTTTTAGATCCACTTGAATTTGATAATAGCTTACATTTAAAACATACCTAAAACATTGAGATAATAAATATTATAGAAATCTTTAAAAAATATAACAAGTAAAGAGGTGCGTAAGTACTTACCATTACTTCAGAACTGAGTTTTTGCAAAAATACCTTGTTTTTTAGACATTTCGAGCAGTAACTAAACCCACAACTGGGACATCCTCTCTAAAAATATATTAGGGAAAATTTAAAATAAAAACTGCAATAAGAAAGGTATGTACTGATAACTGAACTTACTACAATTTTCACATAATTTTATTTACCTCAGGACGAAATAGGGAAAATGTCTTCGAGCAGGAATTACAAGCCATAATAACAATTATTATTATATTTGTATATATAATTTGTATTTGTTATAGCTGTTTATACTTACTGAAAAATTAGCACTGTAGGTATATGTATTTAAATTTTATTTTTGTTTAATTTCTGAAAGATGTGAAGTGATTTGTTTAAAATTTAAATTGCTGCCCTGAGTGCCAGTCCTTTGTGGTGGCCACTGTGAAGTGAAATATTTGTTCTGAGGTTTCCAGTTACTCCATGTTCTGAGGACACATATTTTTCCTCAACTGGTTTTCAGCTGTGGATTCTAGCCTTTTTGAGCCAAGTTGAGGTGCATAGATTATCTACTATGTTTTTAAAATCAAAACATTTTATTATCTGTGACCAAAACAACAAAAAACCCGGCCAAGTGCGAGTTAAGACTCGCGCACCGAGGGTTCCTTACTACAGTCGTGTTTTTCGACATCTTGCACGAATAAAAAACTATTAACAATTATATATTATATATATGCTACGCAAATGCAAATAAAAATCTGTTTTAGAATGTACAAATAAAGCCCTTTCATTTGTTGACCTACAATCATTGGGGTATGATACCCCATGATTCTAGGTCAACGGGAAGTACCTTATAGGTTTTCTTGACAAACAGACAGACAATGAAGTGATCCTATTTCCTTTTGAGGTACGGAACCCATTTTTTGTGTTGTATTTGAACTCCACTACTCACTTTTTGCCCTTAAAATGGATATTTTAGCAGACTATGGCTCTGGATTCTTGCGTTACGAATTTAAAGGGTAAATATTAATGTTCATTTTTAAACAAAACCAAAACAAAGGCTTCTAATTTGACTTAATCTTTATTATAACCTGGTGTTGCAAATTTTCAATATGCAGCCAATGGATTTTAGTTAACAAGAAAAGTTTAAGGTCATTTTCCACCCATCAGGCTGTTCATTCCACTTGAACCTTGCTGCAGTTGCCGCATCATGTTGTGCAGGCCAGACATGCCACCCATTTGTTGAAGAATCCGTGGATCCATCATTTTAGCCATCTGTTGGTTAAGTTTTGCCATTTGAGTTTGGTTCACGTTTTTAGCCATATCACCACCTTTAAACAGGCCCTTAATACCACCCATCTTTTTAACAACTGCTGCAAACTTAGTATATTGAGCTATCAGGTCCTTTACGTCCCTCTCAGTGACGCCTGCGCCCTGAGCTACTCTGGTAACGCGGGTAGGTTGCTTGGAAAACAATTTTGCGCCATCGCGATGATCTAGTTCGCCTTCATTCATAGAGTCCATAATAGTCATAAGACGTTTCAGTTTTGCCATTGATTCTTGTTCGCTACCTTTTGACATTAGATCTTGGGAGAATCCTGGTATCATGCCCTATGGAAAAAAATCATAATACATAAATTCATCTCTCAAATTGGTGAATATATTATTATCATAGTTCACACTGTTTTCTTTTATGAATACCCTAAAAAGTGCTAAATTGAACAAAATATGGCACATACCATTATTTGTGAAAAAGGGCCCATTTTCATGATATTTTGAAACTGTTCATACATAGCTCTCAGTGTGAACTGTCCGTGTTTCAGTTTTTCTAGGAGTTCGTCATTATCATCCAACTTTAGCTCATTGACTTTGTCTAACAGCCCTTCTATATCTCCCATGCCCAGCAGTTTATTGATGAAGGGTTTAGTTTTGAATGGCTCAAGGTCATCAATATGCTCTCCAGTACCAATAAATATTATAGGACTCTCTGTTGCTGCTACACTAAAAAAAGATATTGTTAATTAAAATACTATTACTGTAAATCAATTACTAAGAACATTAATGACTCTGACTAATGCAAAATTAGTGGCATAAGCTGGACAACTTTTTTTCTTTTCTATGGCTCTTTGTAGTGCAGTTTTTGGTTTGGCCAGACAACTTACTTGGCCTTCCACTGCTTAATAAACCCACGTAAAATCGTAAAAGGACTTACGCTGATAATGCACCGCCTCCTTTTGCATGACCATCCAACTTGGTAATAATAACAGAACCAATGTCTACTTTCTCTTTGAAAGCTTTGGCCTGAGACTCACAAGCCTGGCCAATTGTGGCGTCCATCACAAATATAATGTTGTCTGGTTTCTGTAAATGGAAATATTAACAGTGAGCATCTATTTTTATTATCCATACTTATATTATTATAAATGCAAAATGTGTCTGTCTGTTTCAATGCCCAACACTTTAACCGATTTTTATGAAATTTGGTACAGAGTTTGCTTACATCCCTGGAAATGACATAAAGCTACATTTCATCCCGGAAAATCAAAAAGTTTCCATGAGATTTTTAAAAAACCTAAATCCATGTCATCCATCCAGTTTTATCAATCTATACAGTAAAAAATCAAATATAACTGTATTGAATGAAACCTGCAATCTTTATTTTTTAAATTATTTATTCATACCAAAAATTAATAACTGAAAAAAGATGATGAAATCTGAAACCAAAGATCTTAGTGATCTTCAAAAAAGCTACCGAATTTAAACTTGGCTATTTAGGCGTTTAAACTATCGTGAGTGATTTCCATTATATAGTTGATTCCAGCTATACTCACGTGTTTAGCGTCGACTTAAGCCTGACTAAACTTGACAGTAACATTAAAGCTTTGGTCAAACTGAGGAAAAACTACCTATACCAATTTGATAAGGGTTGCCACAAGCAGTGTGATCACGCACAACAGATGGAAATGTTTAAGTGCGGAAACTTGCCCAGAGAGAAGAAATAAAAAAAAACAATGTGATCAAAAAGTTTCTTTCATCCCAAGCAGAATTCACCTCAAGTTGACAGAAGCTTAGTAGTAACGTAATTACCAGATTAATATTGGATATATTACACTAAACAATTAATAAACATGTGAAAATCTTACAATAGCATTAGCGACTGCCAACATCTCTTCAAACAGAGACTCTTCCTGTTTGTGCCGACCGCTGGTGTCTACGATGATCATTTCAAATCCCTCCTTTTTAAACATTTCCACACCTGTTGAAGCAATTACTACTGGATCCACTTCTGTATAGCTAAAACATTAAAGACATATTATTCTGATCATAGTTTTTATTCAGTAGTATAAAGTCATAATGTATATTTATGATTTATTAGCTGATGCTGTACATAATTAGGTTTTTATTAGAGGTCTATGGTTTTTATAAACCTAGTGGGAACTTTTTAATTTCCTGGGATGAAAATTATCCTATGTCACTCTTCAAGTCTTTAACTATACCCATGCAAAAATCACGTCGAACTGTTGCAAACGTGATTGAAAGACAAACTAACAAACAAATACACTTTCGCATTTACAATATGAGTAGTAGTGATGCTACTGAATATAAAATTGTGTTATTTTGGAACAAGTGAGTGAGGTGAACTATTAGAGACAAGATGAATTTGATTTAAGGTGATTGGCATTGACTTTGAAGAAAAAGATAAAAATGACTGCATCCAAAGATTATCAAAAACCTCATACATATATCACAAATTGAACCTGCTTTTTCTCTGCTAACTTTTTCTGACAAAATCATAAGTAAAACATTACTAAAAAATAAGGAATGTTACTTTTTATAAACAAAGAGCATACAACTTAATAGGCTACAACTTGATTCCATTATAAATTCAGTTGTTTACATGTACTGATGAATGAATGAAGGAATAAACTTTTACTGAACACCAGATACAGAACAAAAGCAGCCAGAGTGTATGTACACAATTTGGAGGTCTCATTGCTACCTAGCAATCTCTTAACTACTTATGGCAACTAAGCAACGGTGTAAAAGGACAGGAAATGGCTACAGCAATATTTACCTTCCATAAAATGGTATTCTTGCCTTAGTACAGTTCTGTTTGACTTGATCATAAGCTCCCGCTCGGAATGTGTCGGCACACACAAGACATGATTTCCAGTTTTTTCGCAGATAATGATAGGCCAGTTTTGTGCAAGTTGTCGTTTTACCAGAGCCCTGGAGCCCTACAAACATTATGACATTGGGTTTCCCTTTGATTGGCTGATATGGTTTTACTCCTGGATCTACAAGCTGGAATTAATTAAATTAATTTAATAAATTAATAAAATGCCCTCACTGTCTCATATTGTTGCTAGGTTTAACATAAAAATATAACAACCCATAGGTCTCAATAGGAATATATTTGTGACACCATAAAATTGAACGGTGGTTAAGATGTCAGCCTGCTGTTCGGGGAGGTTGGGGGTTTAATCCCAGGCACTCACCTTTAACTTTTTGGTGTGTTTAAGCAATTAGATATCACTTAATTTGTGAAAGTGAAAGAAAACGTGAGGAAACCTGAGAGTTCTCCATAATGTTCTCAAAAGTGTGTGAAGTGTGCCAATCTACACTGGGCCAGCAAAGTGAACTATGACCTTATTCTCATTCTGAGGAGACCCAGACCCAGACTGGTCAGTAGTGGGGCAGAGGTGGGTTGATCATGATGATGAAATGGTCATTCAATTTTAAAATCTTTGTGCATACTAAGAATATAAAACCGTTGAGACAAAAGGCCAATATGCAGCAGGAGATGCATACACCTTGGATTGGTGGATGAAGGCGAAAGATCTTAAGTAGTTGAAGTACAACCACTCGCACTGGCTCTATCACAAAAGTGGTTTGTGTAACAAAACAATAAGAGCGTGATTTAGAAAGAGCCAAAGCTTAACCATATGGTAATCACGTCAAATATGTATTATAGAAGTTGAATTCTAATTTAAAAATTACCTTGACAAGTTCTTTGAAAACGGCTGATTGTATCATCCGCCGTTTGTTGAGCCCTCCCGCCATCTCATCGAAATCAATGACAGCACGCACATTCTCACGAAGATTCTTAACTAGACGAATATTTACATCAGCTTCTAATAACGCTGCACAGATTTGCTTTAGCATAGAATTCAAAACCTGCAATCAAAAACCTGACGTGAGTCTTGAACTACATTATTTACAGAAGGTAGGTATGTACCAACTTACTTAATGGTATATTTTATGAATTTACCTCTTCATTTATAATAGTAGCACGACTCAACGACTGCAACGCAGTCGTTATTTTTCGACCCAAATCTGCTAAAACCATTTTGAAACACTATATTGATACCACTTTCCAATATCTTTGGCTGTCAGCTGTTGTCCTTACGAATTTAACTTAACGAATCGTAATAAACTTATTATAGTAAGATTTTTGAGACATTTTATAACACGACTATAGCTGAAATAATGGAGAATATCAAAGAAAATGAATAGCACTAAAGTATTTCACGATTAAAAATGAATGAACTCCACGACGGAAAATATTCCAAATTCCAACACAAATCCACGAAAATCAAAATGAAAATCACTGACACGTCAAATGTCAAAATCAAAAATACTTTTTTCCACTTGCTTTACGGCTCTGGGTACTAACGTCTATGACTTTTTTTTAACTGGTTTTACGGCTCTGGATTCTAGGATTTTAAGCCTAATCGTTTCGCACTGTTTCCACAGAGTGCACAGATCATACAAACAACCTTCGTGTTGGTTCGTGTTGGCCACCCTGTGGCTCTGCCGCGGTTGTTTGACAGCTACAATGTCACGATCGCAATCATCTCTGATTGGTTAATGTTCGCTCACTATTGGACACAATGCATTGTTGCAACAAGAATCGCACAAATTCAGCCAATCAGAACAATTGAGATTGTAATAATGATTGAAACAGTGGCCCTACCGCGGTTGTTTGACAGCTACAATGTCACGATCGCAATCATCTCTGATTGGTTAATGCTCGCTCACTATTGGCCACAATGCATTGTTGCAACAAGAATCGCACAAATTTAGCCAATCAGAACAATTGAGATTGTAATAATGATTGATGCAGGTTTTAGACAATCGCCCTGCTGTAGGGCAACGAGTGTTTTTTGAGTGACTACACTCCACAGGGAGGAACCCTGTGGAGTGTAGTCACTCAAAAAACATAGTGTTCCTGCAGGTGTTTAGAAACCGTAGTCAGCAGAAAATATTGTAAGTTTAGAGATTTCAGCTTCGTAGAGCATTGTCTCTGTCAATTATACCTATGTGACGTTTTTGTCGGTTTATACGACAGAGACAATGCTCTATGAAACCGCTCGCGAATGCTCTCTTTCTAAGGGTCTATCTACAATATTTTCCGCTGGGTACTGTGACTTTAACCCGCTTATTGCATTAAGAGCGAATAGTACGATTGACATATACAAATTTTTGCAAAAATCTCGATAGTGGAGCTGTACCACTAAGTTATCAATCGTAAAACATCGTACATTATTTAAATATTACGGTTTTTTCATAGTTTCCAACCCTATCTATGTCTATCAATGTCTATACCTCACCTGTGTCATCTGTGTCATCAGTCATGTCATCTAAAGATTAAAAAATAAAAATTTCGCTTTGTAATGGAGTGTTGCTGATTGTTCCATTTTATTTTAATTTTATACAATAAATAAAAACTAAAACAATTAGTTTCTAAAGGAAAGAGTGTGACAATGGTAAGGTATATCACAGAATTCATTAATGCTATTCCCCGTCCATTGTAAAATATCATTTAAAATGTTTTCGTTAGGGTCAAAATCAATCGGGGAGTGGAAGCGGTGGAGACAAGAAAGACGACAAGGATAAGAAAAAGAAGTATGAGCCTCCAATTCCTACCAGGGTTGGAAAGAAGAAGCGTAAAGCGAAGGGGCCTGATGCCGCTCTGAAGCTGCCTCAAGTGACGCCACACACGCGTTGCAGGCTCAAGTTGTTGAAGCTAGAAAGAATCAAGGATTACTTGCTCATGGAAGAAGAATTCATTCGTAATCAAGAAAGACTTAAGCCCCAGGAGGAGAAAATTGAAGAGGAAAGGTCTAAGGTATGGAACTGAAAACTATGAAGTCATGACTTTTACAATTTTCTTTGTGCTAACATGTTCTCAAGTAGATGAAACCCGCAACTTTGTCTGCGTGATGTACTTTTTGAAATACCTTAGATTTTCTGAAATAAAAGGTTCATTCTCAGGGATGCAAGCTATTGCTGTACAAATTTCTTAAAATCTGTTAAGTTATGGCCACTAATATAGACAAATAGACACACTTTGTCATTTATAATAAATAAGGATTTATTTGTAGGTTGATGACCTGAGAGGGACGCCCATGTCTGTGGGCACACTGGAAGAAATCATAGATGACAATCATGCTATAGTGTCAACATCAGTAGGCAGTGAGCACTATGTCAGCATCCTGTCCTTTGTGGACAAAGATCAGCTGGAGCCTGGCTGCTCAGTTTTATTAAACCATAAGGTAATTATTATGCATCATATCTAGCTTTGGCTCTTAGTGAAGGTATGAGTGAGCCTACATTGGCTCTCCGGCTATACTTCCTGAAGTCCTTGCTGAACTGGGTGGCCTGCTTGGATACTGGAGTGAGCTTAGCTGGCTGGAGTGATCTGGTGGAGAGCTGCACCAGTGGTCTTACATACAGCAGAGGGCTAAGTCTAAGTGCAAAAAAGAAACTCATGACAAAAAGAAGAAGAAGAAAAAGTGATTAGTGTCTGAAACTGATCGCCTCTTGATACTTAATGTGTTTGAACATGTTATTGTTACATGTGACAGCACACACTTAAAATTATCTAGAATCTGGATTCTAAATTCTAAACATTTTATATGAAGCAGTGTATGCTTCACCGTGCCGTGTTCATTCCGCAACGCGCTAGCATAAATCATCCATTAAATAGCTTTTATTTAATTAAATTCGACAGGTCCATGCAGTGGTTGGTGTGCTGGGTGACGACACAGACCCCATGGTGTCTGTCATGAAACTAGAGAAGGCTCCACAAGAGACTTACGCTGATATTGGAGGGCTAGACACTCAGATCCAAGAAATCAAGGTAGAAAATACTTTACAGATCAAGATTCGTTATTTCCCCTTGCCTGTTTATATAATCCTATGTGGTACCAACATTAAATGGCTCAACTTGATTTTGTTATGGGGTTATTCATGAGGCAGATCAATAAATTTCTGAAAAGCCTGCAATGCACTGGCAGTTCCTCTGGTGCTGCAAATGTTCATGGGCGGCAGTCATCCCTTAACATCAGGTGTCCCACCTACATTTGCTTGATATATAAATTTAAAAAAACCTGATGCTGTTGCCTGCAATTTCACTGCATAGAAATGTTGTTTTTTCTTGAGACTAAGGTTCTTAGTTAAAAGCAGCCCATTTCCATTTTTGGATTGCAAACTATTTCAGCCCTAAATGTCACAATTAATCAAACAGTAAAATATAATAAGTCCCATTAAGATACTTATCTGGTGATACTAGTTAGACAGATAGATATTTAAGTAGATTGTTTGTTTTTGTACAGGAATCAGTAGAGTTGCCCCTCACCCACCCAGAGTATTATGAAGAGATGGGCATCAAACCTCCGAAAGGTGTCATTCTTTATGGACTTCCTGGCACAGGCAAGACCTTGCTGGCCAAGGCAGTTGCTAACCAGACATCTGCAACATTCCTAAGAGTGGTTGGCTCAGAACTGATTCAGAAATATTTGGTAAGTTGTGTACTTGTTACTTATGTCCGAGATTGAAATATTTGAGGAAATTTTTGCCACCTTTTGCTCATACCTACTATATCTAAATCAAATAGTATTTATGATCAGAAACACACTACAAGCATCTTTCTCAGCATCTCAAGCAGGTTCCATTACAAAAAAATTTAAAAGTGTTCACTGTTCATGAACAAATAATTTGCGTTTAAAACTTTTAAAGTAGAATACCATATCAAGTGGGGTATCATATCAAAAGGCTTTACCTGTAAATACATTCTAAAACAGATTTTTATGCATAATAGTTTTTGATTCATCATGCAAAATGTCGAAAAATATGTCTGTAGTATGGAACCCTCGCTGCGAGAGTCTGACTCGCACTTGGCCGTTTTCAACTTCAACAATATAAAACTTTATTTAATAAATTTTGTCAACAGGGTGATGGTCCAAAGCTAGTCCGCGAACTGTTCCGCGTGGCGGAGGAGCATGCGCCATCCATAGTGTTCATAGATGAAATTGATGCTGTGGGTACAAAACGGTATGTATCATTCACATTACATAGGAGGCGCTTATCAAACAGATTGTATTCAAGTTTTCATCAGTGGGGGTGTCTACAATTTATATGACAAGGATCCTTCAAGATCACTTTCGAAGATGCGTGTATGTGACAAGATTAGATGATGCCCACGACTCTGATTCTGGGAAAAAAGATGTGGAAAAAGGAAGGGAAAAGACAGAACTGACACTTTCACATTTATAATATACTAGCTTATGCTCGCGACTTTGTCCGCATAGACCACACAAATTTCAAACCCCTGTTTCATCCTCTTAAGGGTTGAATTTTCAAAAACCCTTTCTTAGCGGATGCCTACGTCATAATAGCTATCTGCATGCCAAATTTCAGCCTGATCCATCCAGTAGTTTGAGCTGTGCATTGATAGATCAGTCAGTCAGTCACCTTTTCCTTTTATATATTTAGAAGTATGAATTAGGAATTGTTTATTATATAACCTAATTATTGAATCTCATCATTATTGATGTTACAGTTATGACTCGAACTCTGGAGGTGAGAGAGAAATTCAAAGAACTATGTTGGAGCTCCTGAATCAGCTTGATGGATTTGACTCTAGGGGTGATGTTAAAGTAAGTAAATGCAACTTGCATGCTACCTATTTTATGTTGATGTACAGTTGTTGTTAGGACTTGCAGAGACTTTTCTAGCGTAGTAATGCTAGAAACGTCTCTGCAAGTTCTAACAACAACTGTACAAAGCTTCAACTCAGTGAGATTATTGATATCTTGACTATTATTTATTTTAGGTGATCATGGCGACAAACAGGATAGAAACATTGGACCCAGCTCTCATTCGTCCCGGTCGTATTGACAGGAAGATAGAATTCCCTCTGCCAGATGAGAAAACAAAGCGAAGGATCTTTACAATTCACACATCAAGAATGACCCTCGCAGATGATGTTAACCTGTCGGAGCTTATCATGTCGAAGGATGATCTTTCTGGTGCAGATATAAAGGTAACGCCTCTAGACTTACCAGTTACTACAGTGCGACAAGGCTCTCTTGGCACTTGAATGACATTGACAGGGGAGCGCTGTTGGAGAACAAAGGCTTAGAATATACTAACAAGAACAAAGGGGACACTTGACGGCAACGTTAGTTCCGATTTTCGCTACACTACACTTTCGTTACAGACACTACTGTAGTTTGACAGCTACAGTGTGACAATCATCTTGATTGGCTGACTTGGCTAAAGTGAAGAAAGACTACGAAAATAAGGAATGACCTGAAAAATTCCAAACTTTGCATTTGGAAAGAAATTCTTAAATATTTTATTCAAGTTATCTTTAATTATTATTTTTTGAAGTCTATCTTATTAATATTTGAAGAACTCATACAATTTGGCATAAAATAAAATTCATGCTGAATGGATGTTCTCTCTCCGGTCGTTCCTTCATTGCTGAAGATCGTGGTCCTGGCAAACTGCCCTCGAATGGCTTATCTGTTTCCATCGGCTTCTGTCGGTGGCCATTTCTACAATGTGATGAAATCCACACCTGCTGGACTCCTTTAGCTGGTCGGACCACCTAGTTGGTGAGCGGCCTCTCGGTCTTTTGCCCTCAGTGTTGCCCGTCACTATGAGCTTTTCTAAGCTGTCGTCCCCCCACCGTATGAAGTGGCCGAAATATGAGAGTAATCGTTGGTAACATATGGAGGAGAGTCGAGCAGTGATCCCGAGTTGCGAAAGGATAGACACGTTTGTGCGCTTGGCAGTCCACGGAATCCGTAGCATCCTCCTCCAGCACCACATTTCAAACGCATCTATTCTTTGCCTTTCTCTTGCTTTGATAGTCCATGTCTCTACTCCATACATAAAAATTGGGAAGATTAAGGCACGAACGAGACGGGTCTTGGTTTTGAGTGATATGCCTCTGTTCTTCCAAATCCCAATTAATCTTGTCATGGCATTTTTCGCCATCGCAATGCGTCTCTTTATCTCTGGCACACAACTGCCATCATTGCAAATTTGGGATCCAAGGTAGATGTAATTCTCTACGACATCCACAGATGGTATTATATTACAGTTGGACAGCTTACAGACAGAATGGATGTTAATCCAACGTTTTTCCCATGTAGGCTTCAAATGCAATTTTTTGGCAAGAATTTTGCACATGGCCCGCTCACTACTGAGACAGGTCTGCTCTCAAAATTGGTTTGGCCAGTGTCAAACCAAGTACGGATTGGCATATATGTTCACATATTATACTATATATATATATATTATTATAAAATTAATATTTGTTTCTTTTTAGGCTATTTGTACTGAAGCAGGGTTGATGGCCTTAAGAGAGCGACGTATGAAGGTTACTAATGAAGACTTCAAGAAGTCCAAGGAGAGTGTCCTTTATCGGAAGAAGGAAGGCACCCCAGAAGGCCTCTATCTTTAATTTCATTTTTTACACAATATGTTTTCTAGGATTGAATCTATTCAAATTATTAATCTACATCTAACAATAAAATAATAGAGGGAAAATTCTAGAATATAATAGAATTATTAATGTTAACGTCTACGAAATAAAATTATTGAACACAAAGTTTGGAAGTTTCATTTTTCGTACAAAAAACAGGCCGAAGTGAGAAAGAATTTCCGAGACCTTGGATGAATACCGAGATCCAGAGACTTCCATTTTTGAAAGTCAGTTAAAAATGAAAATCGCTTGGAAAATCGATATTCAATAACATCGATTAAAAATAGCTTTTGGCCAAGCTACACTCGTCGAGCTTCTAAAATCTTAAAAACATTAAAAAGTAAGAACTTGGAGCTGTACACAACAATAGCCAAGAAACTAAAAAAAATCTATGGTTCATGTCAATTTTTTTAAATTTGTTTTACGGCTCTGGATTCTAACCATTTTGAGCCTGTTAATGTCAAAGTCATTATTTTTTGACATTGACGGATGGACGTGAACGAATTTTGCATTTTTTGCTTCCAAATAATGAAAAGCTTTGGATTGTGAATGTTGAATTTTGACTGCTGTTTGTGGAGAAATAAAGTCAATATAGTGGGTTAATATGTTAACCACATTAAAAATAGTTTATGAATGAGTAATACCGGTAGCGACACAGAGGCGACCGAGCACACTGCACTCATGGATGGCCACATAGCCGAAGCCCGTCCCGATCGCGAAGTCGCTGATCGGATTGCGAGGAAGCGCAAAACAACAAAGCCCGACACGCAGCGGAATTATGGTGTAGGTGGATACTTTCGCGATAAATGCCATGCGTTTGGTTTTAGTCATCAAGTGACTAATGTATCACATAGTTATTCTCTACAAGTATTTTAGTTTACACATATCAGGTCTGAATAGTGCTACAATTGTATTATTGAAATAAAAATGCATAATTGTCTAAAGTTGTATTGAACTTTTCTTAACTTTTTACCATGGCTTTAATACTTCCTGAATTTAAACTATAATTTGTAATAATATGTATTATTTAGCAAAATTAAGTATCTTGACTTCTAAACTAAAAACTAGCAATATTATTGTGAATGCTAAGTACTTTGCTAATAATTAAGCACCTAAGTTTAACAGCTACAGTGATGATCACAATTAGGTACTTTGCAGATACCATTAACAATAGCAGATTTGAAGATTATTATAAATTAATTTAAAAACAATAATTGCAATAGTCATAATGTGATTATAACAACTTTGTAGCTAATCTGGTAGGCTGACTATCCTCATCAAAGTTTGGGTAGTGAGACTTAAGTGCAGAAGACGATTTACTCTTAAAATTTGTAAATTAACAATTTCAGAGTGTGGAGCCATCAGAAGGAATGTCGAGTGCAGTGGGCAGCTCAGGTCAGAACCCTCCGGAGCCACCGACAGAACCTCAAATAGAGGAGCTAGAGCTCAAATATGGAGCTAGGCATGTCATTAAACTCTTTGTGCCAGTCACCTTGTGTATGATTGTCGTAGTTGCCACCATCTCTTCAATCAGCTTCTATTCTGTAAAAGATGTATACCTGTAAGTCCTTTTTCATCTTTACTACTATGAAAATTTTATAATTTGTCTTTTTGCATGCATCAAATCAAATAGACAGACATAGTCAGACTTAAATACTGGTTTTAACCAGTTTGTTATTTTTATTTGACCAAAATTATTCCACTAGACCCTAAAAAAACATCCAACTATTAGTATGGATACATTCTCACTGTACAACGACTGCACTTACAAAATAAAATATCAAATAAATTGATTGACTAACAAAGATAAAAAATTATAGTTTAAACAGTTTTTAAATCTTAAGCTTTTTGAATTTCAGAGCCTATACTCCATTTCATGAAGAAAGTCCGTATGCAGTGACTAAAGTGTGGAATGCCTTAGCCAACTCTATGATCTTGTTGTGTGTGATAGCCCTGATGACAGTTCTGCTCATAGTGCTGTACAAGAAGAGATGTTACAAAGTGATACACGGATGGCTCATCCTGTCCTCACTGATGTTGTTGTTCCTGTTCTCATACTTGTATATAGAGTAAGTGAACATTTCTCTTAATTTGTTTAGAATAGCTTGAGACCAATATATTTTCTCATTCCTTCCATCTGATTGCATAATATAATTTATACTAAAAGTAAATAAAAGTCTGTGTTGTTTCAGAGGCATTTTGCATACTTTCTAAGTCATCATTTGCACATGATGACGTAATGTCAGTCGTCCATTGTGAGCTCTATCTAGTGTGAATGTGAAGTCAGACTGCATTTTTTCTTCACTATACTGACAATATGCTGTAGCTACATAGCTAGTCTGCATTTGTGACATGTAGTAGCATAGTATGATATAGACACATCAGCAAAAGCTGCTTAGTTAATCTATATATATAAAAGGAAAAGGTGACTGACTGAATGACTGACTGACTGACTGACTGATCTATCAACGCACAGCTCAAACTACTGGACGGATTGGGCTGAAATTCGGCATGCAGATAGCTATTATGACGTAGGCATCCGCTAAGAAAGGATTTTTGAAAATTCAACTCCTAAGGGGGTGAAATAGGGGTTTGAAATTTTGTAGTCCACGCGGACGAAGTCGCGAGCATAAGCTAGTTATAAATAATAATAATAGTAAAATAATAGCTTATTGTCAGTGTATCAACAAAAAGTTGATTTTATGTGGAAAATCAGTAAACTGCATAATGGTCACTCACAATTGACTGCTGACAATAATATGTTAGGTGGGAACATGCACTAATTAATAACATTGGTTTATTCATTGTTATGTTTCAGAGAGGCTTTAAGAGCATACAACATACCTATGGACTATATAACATTATACTTTGTGATGTGGAACTTTGGTGTGGTGGGCATGATAGTGATCCACTGGAAGGGGCCTCTGCTCCTGCAGCAGGCGTACCTCATATTTATTGCCGCGCTGATGGCCCTGGTGTTTATCAAGTACCTGCCGGAGTGGACCACTTGGGCTGTGCTTGCTGTTATTTCTATATGGGGTATGTAGTATTTCATCTTAAAAGTCCTGACTCATCACACCCAGCCCAAACCCTTGGCACATAGGTTCCTTTATTATGTAGACAAGAAATAAGGTCCGAAATTCCTACAGGATTTAAACTTTCGCTTTTAAGTTGCCTTGTACTTAAATAGCAAGTTACCATCACTAATAACTATTTTCAGAATTTTCCGGATGAACTTGTGGACCCATAAGCTAACTTCAAATTTATTTTAAAGTATGAATGCTCATAAACTAATAAATTTTGTTATACATGTTATTAGTACCCTTATTATAAATGCGAAAGTGTGTTTGTTTGTTGGTTTGTCCTTCAATTACGTCGCAATGGTGCAACAGATTGACGTGATTTTTTTCATGGATATAGATTGAGACCTGAGAGTGATATAGGCTACTTTTTATCGCGGAAAATCAAAGAGTTCCCACGGGATTTTTAAAAAACCTAATTCGCGGCCGGACAAAGTCGCGAGCATCAGCTCGTTTGGTATAAATTTCTTAGATAGTTTAAATGAACACTATTGTTTACTATTTCAGATTTGATAGCAGTGCTAACACCAAAGGGGCCTCTGAGGATATTAGTGGAAACAGCCCAAGAGAGGAATGAGCCAATATTTCCTGCCTTAATTTATTCATGTGAGTATAATTTTAATAATTCCTTTTTAAGGCCGGATTGCATTAAAGTCAAAATACTGTCTATGCCGCGACGCGCAGCAACGCGCTGTACAGCGTCGTCCTAGTGTAACATGTACCACACTAAATGATTAAAATATTATTTTGACGCTATGTGCCGCGCTGTGTAGCGCTGCGCAGCACCGCTGTAATGCAGTCCAACCTTTCCTGCTAAAATTTAAAGTTCCTCTAAACAGTTGGCAGTTAACTCCTCTCTCTCTGCTTGCTGCTGAGAAAGGGTTTAGGCCATAGTCCAGCACGCTGCACATAGACTTTTGAGAACATTGTGGAGAACTTAGGCATGTAGGTTTTCTAACCATGTATCCCTTCACCTAAAGCAAATGATATTTAATTGCTTAAACCACACATAACTTCCAAAATTAGAGGCCTGAAATCAAATCCTGGAACAAAACTTCCTAGAACGGCTATATTTGAGTTGACAAGCTTCATTATTTCGTTCAAAACTGTAAAATTGCAACAGTTAAACCATAATTTCACCAGTTATATACTATCTAAGGATTTAGTATAGAAAAATGAGCCGTGTATGTGTATAATGTTGTATTGTGTGCCTCAGCGACCGTGATGTACTGCGTGGCGACGGCGGGTGCGGGTGGAGGCGGCGGGGGCAGCGGCGGGGGCAGCGGTGCGGGTAGTGCGGGTGGGGGGGATGGTGAGCCGCGGCCGCGGGAGCTACGCCCTCTCAACCCGCGAGACGCCGGAGCCGGTGTGTTCTCTGACTACATGCATACACTATGTTTACACTAACAAACTGATTCACTACTTTACTAATACTATCCCTTTATTATAACACATACAATAGTTTATGTTCGTAACACGCACATATCTAAATATATGAAAGGAAAAGGTTACCAGAGTACCAGTGCCAGTACTGTTGCCAATGCAAGCACGTTGCATATTGTAACTAAGCCAGGTTCTCAGATATGTCCGATGGGTTATAATGGTGATGTATGCAAGGTCGAGATGGCAATCTGAGAGGGAACGCCCCACACACCCGCACAGCCTCCGCGCTAACCCGGTGCGGTCGAGCGTGGGTGACGTGCGGGTTCCCATCTCATACCCCGATTGCTATCTCAACCTGTCGCGGACTATACTTCCATTACATAATGCATTTCGTCTAATAACAATTTCATAAAATCACCTCCATGCTGCATATCCATCTCGTCTTTCTCTGTGGATATAGAAGTTTCACTTCAAAAATTCTTGTATCATAAATAGAATCCCGCGCACCCCGCGCGGGTCGGCCCCGCGAGGGCGAGGGCGGGTTCGACGAGGCTTGGCAGACACGCGCGAGTGGTGGCGCGGCTCCGAGGCGCCTGCGCGTGGAGGGGGACGGCTCGGCGCCTGCTCACTACGTCACGCGCGTCGAACGCCCGCAGCCGCCGCCGCAGGAGTTGGAGGAGGAGAGTGAGTATAAGCAGCAGTAAGCAGTAGAAAAAATTTGTGTCTGACGGTGCGCGTCAGACTACGAAGACGTGTTGTAACTTGTAATCAATGTGGGAAGCAGAAACTGTGATACGACTGAACCTTTGCCACACCTAACAAAAGTCCATCATCATCGTGATCAACCCATCGCCAGCCTACTACCAAACGCAGGTCTCCTCTCAGAATAAGAAGGGCTTAGTCCATCGTCCAGCACACTGGCCAAGTGCAGATTGGCAAACTTCATGAGAATATTATGGAGAACTCAGCCATGCAAGTTTCCTCAGGATGTTTTCCTTTACAGTTAAAGCTAGTGATTATTGCGTCAAACACACAACTTCGAAAAGTTAAAAGGGGATCGAAGCCTGGACCCCCACCAGGAGGCAGACATCTTAACCTTAACCACTAGGCCTTAATCACTGCTTTATTATAGAGACTAGCTGATGCCCACGACTTCATGGATTTAGGTTTTTACATATTCCTTGATTTCCCAGGATAAAAAGTAGCCTTTGTCACTCTCCAGGTCTCCCAGGTCAGGTCCCTTGCAAAAAATCACGTGGATCCGTTGCTCCGTTGCGACGTGATTGAAGGACAAATACACTTTCGCATGTATAATATGGGTACTGATTACCTCTTTATATTAGTATAGATTACTAAGGTTTAATTATTCCTATTCGTTTTAGAGGGTGTCAAGCTGGGTTTGGGAGACTTCATCTTCTACAGCGTGCTAGTCGGTAAGGCGAGCTCGTACGGAGACTGGAACACCACACTTGCCTGCTTCGTAGCAATACTTATTGTGAGTATTACCCATACTATAGTGACGTGTCTCTTAACTGATGATAACTTACAATCTACTCGTATCTTTCTAAAATAATGTAACTCTGTGACAAAGTGTTTACTAAATAAATAATAATAGTACAGTTATACAAACTACCACTTTTGTAAGTTACTCTGATATATCAACGCAGAAAACTTATTTTGAGAATGGCGCGAAAATATCTCGGCCAATAGCGCGCCTCCGTCGCCCGCTACTGGTTGTTGCCTATGCGCCATGATTAGTACGCGTGAATTATGAGCGAGATAGCACGCGTGTCTGTTGTTCTTGTGTTCAAATCTTAATGTCAAGCAATAAGGTCTATATTTCATTGGTGATTTAGGCGTTAGATTGCGCTTTTCTGCGCAAACGAATATTTGCCGATGCTATTTATAAAAGTGAGTACAGTACGCGGCAGAAAATAATGTACATGGACCTTTAAAAAGAGCAGATTTGAAGAGCATTGACTCTGCCCTTGAGATCCACAAAACGTCATATAGGGTGAGTGACAGAAATGTCATTTAAAAGGCCGATGTACATCATTTTCTGCCGCGTACTGTACTGTACGTCGTCATTGCGGAGTGAACCTTCTGTACCTGGAAGGTAGCTACTATTAAGTATTTTGTGGTGTAGCGCTTGAAGTGTATGTCTGGTTGCTGCAGGGCCTGTGCCTCACGCTGCTGCTGCTCGCGATCTTCAAGAAGGCGCTGCCCGCGCTGCCCATCTCCATCACGTTCGGGCTCATCTTCTACTTCGCCACGCGCTGGGTAGTCAAACCCTTCGCGGACGCGCTCTCCGCCGACCAAGTGTTCATTTAGTACCTCGAGGTAACACTATCCATCATTGGACTGAAGCCACACGATGCGTTGCGGTGCCGCCCGCTGTGGATTTGAGTATTGCGTACACGGGCACTGCGTTGCCGCTCCGGCAGAGAGTGCTCCCCTCCCCACCTCGTCGGTCCCAAATCCGTTGTGCGTGCGGTGCGGCGCCGCACGACGTCGTAAGAGCGGGGGCACACGACGGGGGCGTCGTCTTACATAGAAATATCTGTGGCATGTCACACGATGCGCTCCGACGCCGCACCGGACTTGCAACCACCGATACGAGGCGGGGAGGGGTGAATGCGTTGCGACGTCGGTGCGGCAACGCTCAGTTGTTTTTATTAACAGACTGTCCAACGCTGCTACGGCGCCGCTGCGACATAACAACGTTGCGGCGCCGCACCGCTCGTGTGCCCGCTGATACGGTGAAATCTTTGCGGTGCGGGCAACGCATCGTGTGCCCCCAGTCTAACGTATCGTGTGGCATGGTACAGCGACTTCTTTGTAGGATGACGCATCGCCAACGCAACGCATCGTGTGGCTTTATTCTTAAGCTTAACTTAAGAATAAAGCCACACAAAGGTTTTAAACTGTAGCATACAGGTCATAGAGGCATAAAATCACTGCTTACCCAAGCTGTAATAACTGAATACTTATTTTTCATCACGATCATACTAATATTATACTTTTAATATTATAAAGGCGATAGGTTGTATTTGTGTGAGTGTGTGTGTGTTTGTTACTCTTTTACGCAAAAACCACTGGTCGGATTTGGTTGTTTGTAATGAAGATAGATGATTATGACCTTGATTAACACATAGGCAACTTTGTATCCCGGAAAATCAGAGTTCCCACGGGATTACTAGAAAATCTATATCCACGCGGCAAAGACGCAGGCATATCAGCTAGTGACTAAATAAGTTCCGACCTAAATGCCTACCGTAGCTTCACATATGTGCTCGCCACTGTTTTTAAAAACTGTGTTAGCTAGTTAAGTTACAGGAACTACAATTTAAAAGCAAATATGCCGCTCCCATTGTTATGTCTTTGTATAACCCGTGCGCATTAACATGGCACCTGGCTCAAAAACAACCCTCCTCCCGCTTCCCCGCTCTTGATCCGATCAGCCGTTGTGTAATGTGGTTGAGTAACAAACATCCATCCATTTAAATAATAATAAATTAAAAAAAATTAAAAAATATATATATATTTTATTTTATTTTGCACTCAGTACTTTAAACGTCATTCATTCGCGCCAGGTGCAATGTTAATTCGCACGGGTAGTAGCATATTACACGTATCACGTATGGCACTAATCGCTCTCTGTTTCGTCCCGACACTCCACAGTATAATATAATGCTGACGCCAGATAAAATTAATCAGCCAATAAAAATATAATTGGACTGAAAATGTTTTCTTAGGTTAAAGTTATTAACTAATTGAGGCAATGTAGATATTATTATTATATTATAGTTATACGAGAAACATAGTAAAATTGTAATGCAATAAAGGTTGACAGTTGACACCAATAAAACTTAATGTAAGTCCCGCAAATTGCTATTACGCTGGAACCATGTCTCATTAACATCGAAATGACGTCATTTTGACGTCATTCAGCCGAAATAAATATATATCATCAGCTCGAAACTTCAGTAGGGCGATTGTCTAAAACCTGCATCAATCATTATTACAATCTCAATTGTTCTGATTGGCTGAATTTGTGCGATTCTTGTTGCAACAATGTATTGTGGCCAATAGTGAGCGAGCATTAACCAATCAGAGATGATTGCGATCGTGACATTGTAGCTGTCAAACAACCGCGGTAGGGCCACAGTCTAGTGCTGACGGCACTAAAATGGCGGCCACGCTCATTAGCAATTTGCGGGACTTATTTGCTAGCGTGTACAATGTACATAGGTAACAATATGTAGACAGTTCCCATCTGATGTAGATATTATGCTGAAAGTAAGGGTACACATAACGCGACGCGATCCATTGAAACGTTATAGATGTCACACGTTGTACACGATGTACACGATGTGTTTCACGAAGACTGTTTGGTTATGTATGTGTGAGTGCACATACACACCTTGTTGTAGTGTGAGTGACGGTCAGTTTCGACCGCGACGAGTTTCACGTGACGCACACAAATGCGTTAACGCTTATCGGTACACTAACTACCTACTAACAATACGCGGCAGAAAGTAATCTTGTACCATCGGCCATTACAATGACATTTCGGCTTTGTAGAGCGTTGTCTCTGTCACTCATCACGTTTTGTCGATCTCAACGACAGAGACAATGCTCTACAAATCTGCTATCTCCTTCTTAAGGTTACTTCAGAGGCGGAATAAATGTCGATAGCACCCTAATAGGCAAGCACATCATAGGTGCCTCTCTAGCAGCCATATTTAAATTTTTACTAACTTCGAAAGAACGAGGAATCGTCTCATTGCGTAGCTCGTAGTTGGTGATTATATTTATTTACTAGCTGATGCCCGCGACTTCGTCCGTGTCGATTTCTCTTTTTGAAACTCTAGTTTTCCAGGATAGAGAGTAGCCTATGTCCTTCCCCGGGATGCAAGCTATCTCTGTACCAAATTTCATCAAAATCGGTTCAACGGATGGGCCGTGAAAAGCTAGCAGACAGACAGACAGACACACTTTCGCATTTATAATATTAGTATGGATGTGAACGAGTGAAGAACATCACGTCATGACTCATGACACTTTGCTATACTAAACAAGAGGCAGTTTCGATCACTCCAAGATAATATTAGTAGGGATAATTAGGTAGGCCAGGTAATGGAACTCTACAATAAATGATCGCCCGCGCCCCTTCGTAATCTCGCGCTCCTAGGCACGTGCCTAGTTTGCTTTAGGGATAATCTGCCTCTGGGTTACCTACATTACTTTCTGCCGCGTACTGTACAACCAAGGCTGAGCAGTCATCGTGAAATAGAATATTTTTACACGGATCTTTACAAGGATTGATGCCTTTAATAAAAGGAATGAGTTGTCAGTAGCCGCGTTCACACCAATATAAGTATCGTATTGAATGCTGCATGCGTTGTACAGTAGCCGGCAGGAAATATTGTACGTAGACTATTAGAAAGAGGTTTTAACTTCGTAGAGCGTTGTCTCTGTCACTCATGTGACGTTTTGTCGATCTCAACGACAGAGACAACGCTCTACAAAGCAATATACAATACTTCCAGCCGGGTACTGTAGATTTTCGTCACAAATTCGAATCTTTTGTCCACGTTATGACGTCCACATACTCCAGGTCTTTATCTATACCCGTGGAAAAAATCACGTCAATCCGTGGCTCCGTGATCGAAGAACAAACCAACAAACAAACACACTTTCGCATTTATAATAAGAGCGTAATAATATGTCTATGGTATGATGTCATAGGTGCCGACGTTGTTAGTGTGTCCGCGGCTTAAAGAGAATATTATTGTGTTGCTTTTTGACGGAATAACGTATCTCGGCGCGATAAAATTTCCAATATAATACTCTGGACTGCTAGGTTGTAGAAACTTCATCCACTTGTGGTATACTTACCTACAATAATACTTTTAATTGTAAAAAAAGGAATTTTAGGTCCTTAATTGTGACTAATTCTTTTGTACACAATCTCTAAACTTAACTAAATTGACAGGTATTAATCTTGTGTTATCCTTTTCTGCATGGAGCATTATAATAAGAATTGTACTAAAATAACAGGTCCAAATGTAATGGTTTCCTTCGCCTTCCCTGCGGGAAACGATAGCATCTAGATTCAGACCTGTTAATTTAGTTTAGAGACAGGGTATTAGCCACATTGAAGGACAGCAATTCTAAGTTTACGTTATCACGTCAAAAAGCTTTGTTTGTTGCATAAATTATTTGATATTTGGAAAGAGAACTTGAGATAGTGGTTAGCTAGATGAAATTTATAAGTTTCTGTAACAAAACTAAAAATATCAAATAAAGTATAAATATTATTATGCAAGTAGTACTAAGTACACGTTAAGAAATTGTAAAGTTTTCTACAGTGTAGAAATTCCTGAAAAAATATAGCTTAATTTTTTTAGGATACCTATCGCAAAACGCATATGCTCTTTCAATTTCGCGTTTAGTTGCTGTTTGTATTTATTTCATAAAATTAAATTATTGACATTCCAAAAGACCATTGCGGCCAATTCTGTTGTAGATAATCTCTAAACTAAATTATTGAAAATTCTAAATCTTTATAATATTACTTCAGAGATTGTGTATAACAGAATTGGCCACAATTTATAGTTAATTTATTATACTTTGTTTTATTTTGAAATAATAATGGTGTGTTTAGTTAGCATAATAACTTGGCTGTATACAAAGGTTTCTTGTATAATAATTTGATTGCCTACCTACTTTGTAATTTGTTTAATAAATACAATTTACGGTTAAAATGATGTGTTTAATTTCAGTAAAGCGTATGGTACGTAGGCGGCAAGAAATATTGTACATCGAACTTTAGAATGAGATTTCGGCTTTGTGGAGCCTCGACTCTTGTCACTCATACCTATGTGACGTTTTATCGGTCTCAACGACAGACAACGCTCTAGGAAACCGCTATCTCTTTCTAAAGGTCGATGTACAATATTTTCTGCCGCGTACTGTATTGTATTTTGTACTGTCGTGAGTGGTACGAGTCATATTACTGTAAAGAGGAACCGCATGCAAATCCTTTCACAAACGTAGTCACAGGTCGATGGGTTTACGAGTCACGCCACCCAGCTCATGCTTGTTACCAATTCTTATTACCTTTTATTTATATGCCAAGTTTTTACAAAACCGCTAATTTTGCCCCTAACCGAATATTGCTGCAGTTGAAACTGCACACTTGTGAGATGCCAAAACTGACGTGGCGAAATATTTGGGAATTCTAGATTGATCAACTCACATAATTTGTCCACGTGCTCAAAATGATTAACATTAAGAAACTAATTTGTGGATTTTAAGAACTCGTTTTAAAAAAAAAATCGACGTAGTACAGTAAGGATTTCATGATTCAACCTATTTGTTGGATGTATCAGGTAGGGAGCTACAGCACGCGGCAGAAAATAATGTACATCGACCTTTAGAATGAGATTTCGGTTTTGTAGAGCGTTGTCTCTGTCACTCATACCGTTTTTTCTGTCTCGACAATGCTCTACAAAACCGCTATCTCCTTCTAAAGGTCGATGTACATTATTTTCTGCCGAGTAAGTATCTGTAACTTGTGTTTTCACGTCTTGGGTATTCAACTTCGCGAATGATAAAATTTTACTCAATCGATGGAAATCATTCAAAATAAAGGTTTGGGTTTTGCCAGACGTTTCAGCTTATCATATCATAGTTTAGCCATGTGAAATGACTAATATTCCCCTTTCCTCTCCAACTAAGCGTCAGGCTTGTGCTAGGAGTAATACATAATATTTTGTATAACAACGAAATCAGCGCGTGTGAATAATGTGATACATTAAAATTGCTCACTTATCAGTCACTCAACTGAATGAAAATTGAATAATTATTCTCGCACCTAGCAATGTGTGCGTAATCCCAGCAAAATAATGTTGAATTTCAGGATTTGAGTTGGATAGATTTTTAGTGCGTAACGTCGTGTAATTGTGCGTGAAAGTTTTAAATTTGTGCGTCCAACCAATAAGTAGATATTCGAAAAAAAACGCGTTTTGCCAGGAATACGTCATCCCAGCTACACATTTTTTTCCCAATGGACGTACGAGAAAAAAAATAGGTCCATGAATTAGTGCGTTTTAAGAGGTAAATGTGCGTGCTAAAATTAAATTTGTGCGTCATAACACTTCGAAGATATTCAGTTTTTTGCTGGGATGACGTTTAACCATTTCTTATATCTCTTAAACGGTTAAACGTATAGACGTGATTTTTTTACACATATTACTATGAATTTGTGCGTAATGTTTGTAAAAACAGAATTTAAAAAAAAATTACCGTTCAGTTTTTATAATTAAAAAATAAAATAACGTTATTAGGTCCTAGTACTTTAAATATGACCTCTAAAGATAAACTTATACCGTTGATTTGTCCCTTATAACGGCTCACAGTATCTTATCAAGTTTCATTGGAGTATTTTAAGTATTTATTGATTTATGAAGAAAATTACTACGACAGGACTACGATATTTTTCGACATTTAATTGGTCGAGTATTTTATGAGTTGGCTAATTAAAATTTCTACCAATAATTAGTGCGTCAGCTCATTTATCCATCTGCAAAAATATAGCCCAATACACAGATAAATTATAGAAATATAATCAAAAAACCTATAAGATGCGCAATACAATGATAAACCGACAAAGTTTGAATAGCCACAAAAAAGCGACCGTGTCATATATCGTGCTAACCTTCCAAAATTGATAGTATTGTGCCATTTCTTTTCTGGTACATGTTCGCACAAAATTATTAAGCTTTTTATTAATCATACTATAATATTATAAATGCGTGCATTATTATAAAGTATGTTTGTTTGTTGGTTTGTCCTTCCATCACACCGCAACAGAGTTACAGATTGACGTGATTTTTGCATAAGTGACCCGTTACATTTATTCCGAAATATTAGAGTTCCCACGGGATTTTAACAAACAAAAGCAAACAGTCCTATTGTCTGGTCACAAGCCATAATTAAACAATATAGTTTTCTGGAAACTGTTAAACTAAGCCACCCGTTCATCTTCAAAACACGGCAATAAAACTGAATTTTAAAACTAATAGGTAGGTACCAAAGGTTCCGACCACAGCCATCTTTACTTACAAGCCATGCTATTAAGTTTGGCAACGTCGCAATTAGGATCCGCCGTGAATCTGTGGCATAAACCGATAGAGCTACAAGTGTACTAGTGGACAGCTTTCTATAGGCTGTATCTAGTTATATTTACAAACACTATGCACCTACTTACATTACAAATACATAAAATCATTAGTTTTTGAAATTACGTATTGACCACATACAGCCCATTTACTTAATGTAAGGCAGTACCTAGTAGGTATGTCTTTCGTAAGAATGTAGGAACTTAAAACTTGTTTGAAACTTTGAAGATCTACCTACTATTTCACTAAAATAAAACATAAATGAGGGTTAATAGATATTTTATTTCCTATTATACTTAATTAGACTTAACAGTTATTTTATTTCCTGTCCTTTGTGATTGTCCTTTTCTTGGGCTTGCTGATGTAGTTCTTGACGACGCTCGCTGTTTATACAGCTGTTCCCTTTTAGAGGGATCCATCTTAGATGTTTTTTCGCACGTAACTTAGGTAACGCAAATTCTTAGGTAGGTTAGGGAAAATATGGGGCACTGCACCAGCTACTAGTTGATTCAACGTGATTTATCTCCATTTCTAGATTTTTTTACTATTTTGTTACTGTTGATTATTTTTATTGTTATGTTAATATGACAAATTATGTTAATACAATAATTTTAGATTACCTACTTAATTTACAATCGGTATTCAGTCAGAATATTGATCAACTAAAACTTAGAAAATAAAAAATATATTGAACTGTTCTGTTGTTTTAATTTTCACTAACTATTATGTACGTACCTGTACTTAAGTGCGAAAAAAGTAATGGTACAATACTATCAATTTTGGAAGGTTAGCACGATATATGACACGGTCGCTTTTTTGTGGCTATTCAAACTTTGTCGGTTTATCATTGTATTGCGCATCTTATAGGTTTTTGATTATATCTCTATAATTTATCTGTGTATTGGGCTATATTTTTGCAGATGGATAAATGAGCTGACGCACTAATTATTGGTAAAAATTTTAATTAGCCAACTCATAAAAAACTCGACCAATTAAATGTCTAAAAATATCGTGTCCTGTCGTAGTAATTTTCTTCATAATTCAATAAATACTTAAAATACTCCAATGAAACTTGATAAGATACTGTGGGCCGTTATAAGGGACAAATCAACGGTATAAGTTTATCTTTAGAGGTCATATTTAAAGTACTAGGACCTAATAACGTTATTTTATTTTTTAATTATAAAAACTGAACGGTAATTTTTTTTTAAATTCTGTTTTTACAAACATTACGCACAAATTCATAGCAACATGTGTAAAAAAAATCACATCTATACGTTTAACCGTTTAAGAGATATAAGAAATGGTTAAACGTCATCCCAGCAAAAAACTGAATATCTTCGAAGTGTTATGACGCACAAATTTAATTTTAGCACGCACATTTACCTCTTAAAACGCACTAATTCATGGACCTATTTTTTTTCTCGTACGTCCATTGGGAAAAAAATGTGTAGCTGGGATGACGTATTCCTGGCAGAACGCGTTTTTTTTTCGAATATCTACTTATTGGTTGGACGCACAAATTTAAAACTTTCACGCACAATTACACGACGTTACGCACTAAAAATCTATCCAACTCAAATCCAGAAATTCGACATTATTTTGCTGGGATTACGCACACCCTAGCAATAGGGCAACTGTCCAACTGCTATTGTTATTATTAAAAATTTTTACAAAAAAAATAAAAACCGACTTCGTTACATAAACACTAAAAATTGAAAAATAATTTAATTTATTACCGAATATATTATGTATACAAGAGTTAATATAGTTCCATAATAATACTTTTTGGTGCCGGTGCCAATTAGCTTTAGCTGCGCGAATCGTCTAGACTTCATATTTTTATGGGACTCCACAATGGCACCTCATTGGCACCGACCCCAAAAAATATTATTATGGAACTATATTAACTCTTGTATACATAATATATTCGGTAATAAATTAAATTATTTTTCAATTTTTAGTGTTTATGTAACGAAGTCGGTTTTTATTTTTTTTGTAAAAATTTTTTATTTCACAATTTTTAGTGGCCCCATGGAATTATGCTATGCCTGGTTAAAAATCTACTGTTTACTAAGCTATTACACTGATCGCGAGCAATTTACTCTTATCCGTTGAGGAGTTCCAGTATCTATCTTCGAAGATGTTCATCAGATCTTCACCAAATTGAAATGGGACCAACTTTGAAGTATACCCTTTCAAACAAAAAAAGAATTTTCAAAATCGGTCCAGGCGTTTTTGAGTAATCGGGGAACATACATAAAAAATAAAAAAAATAAAAAAAGATTCCGACGAATTGAGAACCTCCTCCTTTTTTTGAAGTCGGTTAAAAAATGTATGACGAATGTAAGGCCAGGGAGAAATCAAACGGGTAAACCGTGTGCGCCGAACACGGTTTACCCGCTTTATTTGTCCATAGCCTTATGAAGAAAAGAAAACAATGACCATCATGTAGTATAAAAACGTTTATTGAAACATAATATTGCTTGTTAAATAGAAATTGGTATTTAAAATAACATTTAACAAAATATATTTTTTCATAACTATAAAATTTAAAAACCCTAAAAAACTTTACGTATGCAATTATAAAAATAATATATATCTATGGTATGATGAGATTTTTTTTAATTTGTCATAATAATGTATTACGATATAAAAAATAATAGAAATGAACTTGTGTAAGGCAGTGGTCCGACCGCCGACAATGAACGAGAAACGAGTAGAACTAGGAACTACAAACGAGTTGGCGATCACCGAGTGTGTAGTTTCGATAGTTTTGTCGCGAGTGTGCAAGTGCGACGAGCGATTACTCGTGCCATTCGCCCGCGGTCGCTCCAGTCCTGTGCAAACCTGCGTGCGCGTTAAACGTGTTTAAGCGAACGAGCATCGCTGAACGAATATCGCTGAGCGAGTTTATTTTTGAAAGCTCGTCGCTCAGCGACAAAACTAGTAAAACGAGTCGTCGCCGGCAGTGTGAACAGCCAGAGAGCAACTTTTGATATATGCATCTCATTCATTCACACGGAATGTACATTTATTGTGCGTTTCGTCGATAGTTAGTTGTTTTCTCGCCGGCGATCGGACCACTGCCTAGATACCCATCCATTTAAAAGTTCCTAAAAACATGGATTTTATGCCAATTTGAAAAAAAAACATATCAAAATAAGAATAATTTTGAGATCGCGATATACACAAAATACTGAATAAACTTCACATAACACAGGAATGTTCTTGGAATGGTAACCATCCACACAGGAATATATATTTTGTCAATATATCCAACTAGATACTTGGAACACGATTTTAAATTAAAAAATAATAACATTGACTGATCACATTATCTTCGTTTCAATAAATATATGGAATTTAAATAAAAGGTTTTAACTATAATTACACAACCTGCACTTATAAAGTAGGATTAGGAATTTCTTGTGGTCCACTCTTTTTTATAACTTTTAATGTTTCCTTATTGGGCTTGGCAGTATCAGAGGGGATATTTTCTTTAATAGGTATTGCTTTTGGAGCCGGTTTTTTGCCTGCTTCAGCATCAGTCTTTGTAGGTTTGGGGTCAGAAGCAGGCTTTGTTTTTGTATTTTGTTTATCAGATTTCGGCTCTGGTGCTTTTGTTGCCGCTTTAGCACCAGGCTCTGCACCTGTTTTTGTATGTACTGATTCCTTTTTGATCGGTTCAGATTTTACATCATTGGTTTTTGAGACTTTAGCTTTGCTTTCCGTTTCCTTAACTGGTGTTCTTTGTGGTTCTTGGTTTTTAATTTCAGGTTTTGGTTGTGCAGTATTTTGTGGTTTAGCTTTCAATTTTGGATCCGCTTCCTTTTGCGCGACTTTCGGTTTTGCTTCAGCTTGAGATGCTTGTGCTTGTGATACTTTTGGTTCTTTTGGTTTTACATCAGCAACCTTTGGGTTTTGGACTTTAGGCTTTTCATCGCCTTGTTTTGGTACAACTTTGGGTTTCTCATCCTTCTGTTTAATATCTGCTTCTTTCCGTTTAGCTTTTTCACTTTCTTTTTGAGCAGTATTTTGTTTCACATTTTCTTTAGGAATGTCATTTGATTTTGTCGTTGGTTTCGGTGTGGTGGTTGGTTGAGGGGTAGGGCGTGTTACAGGCTTAGCATTCTTGGGTACTTCTTTATTTTCCTCAACTTTAGGTTTATTTGATTCTACTTTCGGCTGTTCCTTTGCAGATGGTTTATTAGCAGTGAAAGCTTTTATTAGTTGTGGCGGAGCTGGTACAGACCCAATGAAATTTTGCAAATGTGGACAACCAGTGTATAACTTATTATTGTATACAATTGCATCACTTATATAGAGCAGACTTCCATCTGTATTGAAGTATGATGCCACGATATTACCATTCCAGTCCATTTGAACTAGTCCTGTTTTTTTAGGGGTTAAACTAGCTATGCTTCCAAAGTGACCAATCTGAAAATATAGATTATTAAAATATATATAAAAATGAAATCAATAAAAATATTATAAATAATACGAGTTAGCACACAGTAGGCAGTTAACTAATTCAATAGTGCTTCTAAAAATACACGAATATTCGGGATCATCCTGTGAGCACTACTGTTTTTTCATGTTGCTCGCGAAATGAAAGGTTGACGAACCAATCTCGTGCCAGCAGACACACCCGCCGCCGCGCCGCCGCCGTCGCGTTTCACTTCATCACCTACTACGCAAGTTCAAGATCAAAGTTATTTTGTGACGCCAACTTACACCTAGATTAGATCTAAGTATCATGACCTACCTGATATCAATGGTTTCAAAAATATGCTTGGGAAACTGACTCTGGAGGAATTCAAATGGTATTTCAATGAGACAGTGAAAAGCTCTTTCGTGACGCCAACTGTAAGTACCATGACCACTTACCTGATATACGATGTTTTCAAAAATATGATTGGGAAACTGGCTTTGGAGGAATTCAAATGGTATTTCAAAGAGACGGATGAGGCGCGCTATGAGCTTCCTGGCGAGCGGCGCGGAGGACATGGTCCGACTGAGCAGCGGGTTGTCTTCGTCGAATGCCATGTACAGCGACGCCAGCACGCCCGAGCCGTCCGGCAACGCGCGTAGCACGTCCGGCACTCCTGCAGAACATAATATAATGAACTCCCGTTTTAATATCGTAGACTTCAAGCCCTAGAGACGTTTCCCAGAAACCCGCGATATAATTATAGCGGTATGTAGTACTAAACTCACGATATATCGACACGAGCAAGGAAGAATATCTTGAATCATTAACCGACTTTTTTTTTGTTTACAGGTCTGGGTCAAAGTTTAACAGTTTCTGTTAAGACTTCTTAAAAAAACCTTGAAAATCATGGGATAGATTTAGCCTATTAGATGGTTATTTTGTATGGATGCTTGTTACTCCTTCACGCCAGTGATTGAACCGATTTGGCTCAAAGATAGTTTATACCCTGAATTAACACATAGGCATTTGTCATACCGGAAAATTAAAGATTGCGATACAGGTTGCGATAATTGGGAAAGTTATTACGGAACAAACGGAACGTGTGATGGCAAAACAATATATTTCAGTACATCAATAAGTTGTACTGAAAGAGAATTCTCAGTGGATTCAGGATTATTTCACATAATGGACACTAAAATATATTGAGCTGTATAGTATAGGATGGAATGCTGACTAAAATAGACAATTAGCTGGGCTATGGTGTGAGATAACTGACGCCTGTCTACCAATACCTGGCAAATTGAAAATTATTACATAATAATAATATGATACTGTCCGTCATAAATAAGTAGGTAACATCACGTTTTTCGGAGAATTTAAATCCGTGACCGCGATCCACGTAACTTAACAACTTAACGCATTTATCGTGATACGAATCTGCTACTTACATCGTCGAGTCAGTTACTTATGTCGTTGAATCTCGAGATGAGTTTAAAATCATTATAGTTTGAACTAATTATTTAGAAATGAGTTCTTTGGTTGATGTTCTTGTTGCTAGCACCTTTATCAACATGTGTCTGCACTTGTGTAAACATTTAGATCTACATTACATTTTCAATACACACAATATCAGTTGATATTACAATCGCTTCCTCCCTAAAGAAAATGTATCCTTTAATTATATGGATAGTTATAGTTATTGGCAGCGAATCGGGTGCAGCGCAAGAGTTCTATGAAACAGATGTAAATTTTAGAGTGGACGCGGGTACTACAACGTGCTTTTTCGAAAAGGGTGAAGCCGGTCAGACGATGGAGTTGTATTACCAAGTGCTGGACGGCCAACACGGAGACTTGGACATATCGGTCGACGTCACGGATCCCACGGGGGCTTCTCTAGTAGCCGATTACAAACAATCGCAAAACTCCATCGTAATGGAATTGGCACACGACGGCGACTACATGTTTTGCTTGGACAACACTTACAGTATAATGAATTCTAAACTAGTGTTCGTGTATGTAGTCATAGAGGACAGGATCGGGTACAAAGAAGAAACGGTAGTGAGCACAGTGGACAGAGACGGAAAAGAACATGTGGAGGAAGAAATTCAAGAATGGATAGGGACTGACGAAGAGGGAAAGAACTATACTATAGCAGTGATGGTGATGATAGAGTCGATGAAGCGCATGCTCGGCCACGTGGTCCACGCACGGCATATGCTCGACATGTACGCCGCGACTAAATCCCGCGACAGCTACTCGGCGCTAGAAGATACGTTCGTAGTAGATGTGTGGTCGGCTTTCCAGATTGTCTTCATGACTTGTGTGGGAATGTTACAGGTTTATATGATAAAGAAGTTATTTGAATCACCTTGTCCTATTGCAACCTATTAATGACTCACCTAGCCCTATTGTAAAGTATTAAATTAACCTTATATAAAATTGACTTTATAGTATCATTTCACAAACAGAACTAAGAAGTTCAGAAAAGCTGAACTATGAGTATGCACATAACATAAAATCATAGTCAATCATAATCATATTTAAGTATAATATATATACTTCATATAAGTTATTAATCATTTACTCATGTATTATATGGTACCAATACCAAGGTATATACAGTGACCTTTGACCTGAAGTTAAAAGTGTACATTAAATTACCTACACCAGACGATGGAAAATAAACACATTTACTTACGAATGATAACTAATCACTACATGATAATTAATTGATACTTATAGCATAGCTAAAGAGTTTTAGTTGCTTCACTGTCAAAAATATAAACCTATGTTTATATAACTTAATTCAATAGGTAAACTTTTACAAAAAAATTAATTATGCAACATTTATAATGTTTTTGATGTTATCAAGTAATTCAATTACTTGTTTTTTCAAGATCACTACTTATAGGTCATATTATATTTGCCTATAAGAAAAACAATTCTATAAACAAATCTTAGAGGTATATAAAAAATTGTATTTGTCTGTCTGTCTGTCTTCACTATCTATGCATTTGCATATCATTTATCTGATGAACTTGAAACTTTTAAAATTATTTTACTACCTAACGAAATCAAACTATTTACTGTGAAGGAAAACATTCGTGAGGAAACCTGGATACCTGAGAGTTTTTCATAATGTTCTCAAAGGTGTTGGAAGTCTACCAATCTGCACTTGGCCAGCGTGGTAGACTAAGGCCAAAGCCCTTCTCATTCTGAAAGGAGACCCGTGCTCTGTAGTGAGCCGGCGAAGGGATGATCATGCATACATGATGCTAACTGAATATAAAACTACATACCTGGTAATCCAGCCACGAAAACTTCAGATGTGCCCTTTTTGGGTCCATTTATGTAATACTTGAGAATCCTATACCGAGATGACTCTGCGACCAACACAAACTGGTTGTCTGGTGATAAGAGCACGCCATTGGCAAACCAGAGATCATCCAGCAACACTTTGCTGCTATTCTTGGCAGAGTTGTAGTGCAATAATCTGTCAAAAGTTATTTTTTTATGTTAAAAACCTTTAATGTTCATAAATACATAATGAACTTTTTATTTAGGAAACAAAGCTTATGTTCACAGTAATGAATGAGAATGATGGTACTGTAGAAGTGTGAACTGTGTTGCAACTTGCAATGATCATCGCCCATTTTGGAGCCATATTTAGTATATCACACTAATAATATTATAAAGGCGAAAGTTTGTGTGTAAATGTATGTATGTTTGTTACTCTTTCATGCAAAAACTACTGGGCGGATTTGGGTGAAATTTGGAATGGAGATACATAGATTATACCCTGGACTAACACATAGGCTACTTTTTATCCCAGAAAACTATTTTTTTTTTGCCAGATACAACACTTACTTCACTATATTTTAGATCTAATAATATAAGAAAAATGTCTTCCTGACCGAATTTCAGCCACAGCGACCTATCTTCATAGAAATTAGTCATCTGCGCTGAAGATGTTATAGTGCACAAGTGTATATGCAAACACTGGTGCACTCTATTCCCTTACTCCTATAGCCCGATGGGCTGGAACCAACCAACCTCCCAACTCCTGCCTAGCACTGAGAATTTCTTGACAGAAAAATCCAAAACCTGGCCCAATTGGCCCAACCCGAGAATTGAACCCATGACCTCATCATCCACAGTTGACCATGGTAACCGCTAGACCAACAAGGCAGTTTCAGAACTTATAATAAGAATGATTCTAGCCACATAAATCTCACACCTCACATTTATTTGGCTTGTGCAGCACCACATTCAGTTCTGATGTATTCATTTGCAAATTGCAATCTCAGTAATGCCATACATTTGGCTTGTCCACAAAGTAAGAGCTATTGACTCATAAAACAAGTTTTTTATATCTGGTTTTGTTTGAAGTGCACCCATACTGTCCTAAATAAATAAGGTACTAAACCAGCAAGTAGAAAGTACATTTGCAAATAAAACAAGCTGAATTTTGTTGTATGAAGTTACAACTTTCATTTAACTTTGTGGCAATTAAAACCAGTTGAAGTTGTCTTACAGGTTTCGATCTTCCTTACAGGTTACAATTTTTTTAAGTAGCCTGAGTAAAAACTGAAATGTTATATTGTTGTATTGTAAATTCTAATCGGGTATCTAATAAATAACCTTTCTGGTAAATAAATTGGTTTATCATTATTGATTTATTATTTAAAAGTATGTACAAGAAACTTATTAGGCTTTGAGACTTACCTTCCAGATGGATCCACAAGGCCTGCCAACACTCCATCTCTCAAATAGAAATCACTACTGGAATCTGTCCAATAAAGATCTCCATTCTTATCTAAAGCGACTGAGTTGAAGATCTTTGGTACTCTTCCATCTATCGGTACACGGGGTGACACCAGCAGTTGCTTTTTATCTGTTGCTAAGTCAACCTTCCAAATTCCAAGATATGCATCCGCAACATACATAAGTTTGTTCTTTTCATCAATCACAAATCCGAGTGGACGCCCGCAAATGTGTTCTTGAATTATGCCAGCTGAATTCAAAACATTACTTTAACAAAATGGTTATCTTTATCAGTTTTTATTGCATTAATTTAATTTAATTTAAAACAACTTTATTGTTACTAAAATTACAGAGAGTAAGAATACAGGATACACTTAAAAAACAAAGGGCGACCTTATCACTAAAGTGATCTCTTCCAGGCAACCCATACTTAAGAACTTATAGAACTGTAAGACGGGGAGTCGCAATGTAGTTATAAATATATATATATATAAATAGATATATACATGCATTAAGATAATGCATATGATGTAACACAAAGAATAAATTAGTTCTGTTAATGTGGCCATCATTTTAATAATAGTAATAGAACTAACTTAACTGAAGGTTATAATAACAAGGATTAAAACTGGTCAATTAGGAGTCAGACTCGCACACGAAGGGTTCTGTACCATCATAAAAAAAAACAGTATTTTTTTTGTGATGTCAGTATAAATTCATGGTTTTTGGATTTTTCTCTTTACTTAGCTATAAGACTTACCTACCTGCCAAATTTCATGATTCTTAGTCAACGGGAAGTACCCTATAGGTTTCTTGACAAACACGACAGACAGACAACAAAGTGATCCTGTAAAAAAAGGAACCTTCCTTTTTTCTTTTTGAGGTACAGACTACAGAACTTTAGAAATATGGTGATTTATCTTACTGGCTTGTATAAACAATATTCATAAATAGCCTTGTATTAATAAAAAAATATGAAATGAATAATTAATGGTTAGTTTTTAAAGATTGGATTATGGAGTATGGACAAAAAATATAAAGGTACTACTGCAAAACAAAAAATGATTTAAAAATCATGATGAATGAAGCATAAAAATCATTTATAATAAATACTTACCACAGGGCTGTCCAATTTTAGTAACAAAAGTGACATGCCCACCCGGGGACACTTTTACTATTTCCCCGGTCGCAAGCCCCGTGTATATCTCACCATTCCATACCTGAAAGGTTTCTGGTCCTAACAACTTATCTTTGTATAAAGCCTGTGCATTATTTAAGACATCGTTAGGGGCCAAAGGTCCTACCCTCGGTTGGGTCGGTTCGAGCCTGTTAAAATGATTGAGTACGTATTAATTAACACGTTACATGACTTTCACATTACGGTACTATTCTATGATCGTAGGTTAAATTCAAGTTCGAAACTTACTCAATTCTCGTAAACTTTGTATATGGCGGCAGATTGGGTATCAAAACAATAAAAGCCACAACGAGACCTAAATATAATATTAATTTAATAATTTTTTTAACAATCCCACTAATAAATCCCATTGCGGTGTTAAGAGCTTGATAATTAATAGAACCCTCAAAAAAACTTAATAATGCACCGATTTGGTTTGTGCCACAGAGTAAATTGAATATGATGACCGACGACAGACGACTTCCTTCACAATTTTTCAATGACAATGACAAGTGACAACTAACATTTTACTGTTTTAATAATAATAATAATCATCTGTAGTACTTCCAAATCTTGGATGAATGTATACTATCTCTATGGTTCCAAATCTTTCCAAATTCTTTGGCGACTAGGCTCTCTTGGCACTTGAATCTACGTAGTAGGTAGGTAGTACTTGCAAATTCTTTGCTTGAATGACATTGTCGGGTGTTGATTTGACGTCTCTGGTAATATCAATGACCTATTATTGTTGGTAACTAGCTTAGATGAATGATTACCTAGGTACTCATTGAGTAATATAGTCATAATATAGTAGATAATCTATGATTTAACGTTTCAAGGCTCAAAAAAGTTAGAACCCAGAGCCGGAAAAAACCATTAAAATAAAAAATTTTTACAAAAAAAATAAAAACCGACTTCGTTACATAAACACTAAAAATTGAAAAATAATTTAATTTATTACCGAATATATTATGTATACAAGAGTTAATATAGTTCCATAATAATATTTTTTGGTGCCGGTGCCAATTAGCTTTAGCTGCGCGAATCGTCTAGACTTCATATTTTTATGGGACTCCACAATGGCACCTCATTGGCACCGACCCCAAAAAATATTATTATGGAACTATATTAACTCTTGTATACATAATATATTCGGTAATAAATTAAATTATTTTTCAATTTTTAGTGTTTATGTAACGAAGTCGGTTTTTATTTTTTTTGTAAAAATTTTTTATTTCACAATTTTTAGTGGCCCCATGGAATTATGCTATGACTGGTTAAAAATCTACTGTTTACTAAGCTATTACACTGATCGCGAGCAATTTACTCTTATCCGTTGAGGAGTTCCAGTATCTATCTTCGAAGATGTTCATCAGATCTTCACCAAATTGAAATGGGACCAACTTTGAAGTATACCCTTTCAAACAAAAAAAGAATTTTCAAAATCGGTCCAGGCGTTTTTGAGTAATCGGGGAACATACAAAAAAAAAAAAAAAAAAAAAAAAAAAAAAAAAAAAAAGATTCCGACGAATTGAGAACCTCCTCCTTTTTTTGAAGTCGGTTAAAAATTGACGTTTAACTTTGACAGTTTCAGACAGTTTGCTTAACTACTTTTGCAAAAAGTTGTTATTGTTCTGTGACTAAAAAAGTCTTTTCAATTTGCTTAACGCCATTTTGTACATCTCTCTGTACGATTATTTGGTGAAAACCAAGTAAAAAAGATGGGTCACGCAAATATTTGGTACTCACACCCCCGTAGATACGGGCAAGGGTCGCGTTCATGGTATGTAAGCTCTAATTACAATCATAACTTCCAGCAGTTTGGTTAGAACACGTGTTCTAACCAAAAACTGCTGGGAATACTAAGTAAGTATCTTACTTGCTTTTTCAGCCGAGCCTGCTCCAACCGTCACGGTCTTATTCGCAAATATGGACTGAACATCTGCAGACAGTGCTTCAGAGAATATGCACACGATATTGGATTCAAAAAGGTGAACAGCAAATACCTACGCTTTTAATATAATAGTTGTTTATAATTCTAAACTAGCTTATTTCTGCGACCTTGTCCGCGCGAACTGCTTAAATTTCAAACTCCTATTTTACCCCTATATGGGTTGAAATTTCAAAAATCAGCAGATACCTATGTCATAATACCTATCTGCATGCCAAGTTTCAGCCCGATTCGCCCAGTAGTTTGAGCTGTGCCTTGCAAGATCAGTCAGTCAGTCAGTCAGTCAGCTTTTCCTGTTATGTATCTTAAATGATAATTCTTATGATAAAGTACCTTGTATGTTCATAAGTGCTTTATATTTGCATAGCATAGCATCCTGTATGGTGTCATATCCATGAAAATTGATTTTGTTGATCAACTAGATTTTATAAGTACAACTAGCTTATGCTCGCGACTTCGTCCGCGTGGACTACAAAATTTCAAACCCCTATTTCACCCCCTTAGGAGTGGAATTTTCAAAAATCCTTTATTAGCGGATGTCTACGTCATAATAGCTATCTGCATGCCAAATTTCAGCACGATCCGTCCAGTAGTTTGAGCTGTGCGTTGATAGATCAGTCAGTCAGTCAGTCGTCACCTTTTCCTTTTATATATATAGATATAAAAAGAATAGAAAACCTGTTCAAGACCTAGTAATAAGTAATTTTTTCTTTGACTTGACAAATTTTCTTGTTAATGTTTAATATTTATAGTCCATACTGACACAATCTTTTCTTTTTTTCTTTTGATTTAAATAGGATAATACAGAGGCAAAAAATGCCTGCTTGATAGTTCTCTTATTGATTAAGTAAATCACCTGTTATTACCAATGTTTAAATATTGTGTATGAATTCCATCAAGATCCTCTAAAGAGTGGATTTAAAAACCAACACTTCTCAGCATGTCGGCAAGTGTTGACCAAAATGTATGCCAAGCTGTTGTGTACCACAGGAGTTAAAGTTTCCAACCACAGGAGCAGTCTTGACCTGAATTTTTAAGCCAATGGGCAACTTATGTTCGAATATTTACATAATTGACATGCCTTTATTATAAAGTAACAAATAAATTTCTTTATGTTAATAAACTCTTAAAATCTTTTCTGTTTGTTTCAGCTGGACTAATATTGGAGTTTCTTTAGGTTAATAAAAATTTAAAACAATTATATCTTTTTATTGAAAAACCTCTTTCCTCCTATGATATTCAGGAATACTTTTGGCTTTTGTACCAAAATAGTAAAAAAAACCAGCTAAGTGTGAATCACAAAGTGTAGTATTTTTTTATCATTTTGCAGGATAACTAAAAACTATTATGCATAAAAATAAATGAAAATCTGTTTTAGAATTTACAGGTAGGTACAATTTCAATTACAAATTCGGATTTTTCCTTTACATGTGCCATAACACCTACCTGCCTACCAAATTTCATGATTCTAGGTCAACGGGACCCTATAGGTTTTCTTGACAGACAATGAAGTGATCCTATAAGCCAAGGGTTCCTTTTGAGGTATGGAACCCTAAAAAGCAACTCTGTTGATTGTACCTATTGCTATATATATAAGAACTCTTCTATTGGAAATTCATGGCGTCCATTTTGTTATCTTATAGGAAAAATCGGCCAATTGCGAGTCAGACTCGCGCACCGAGGGTTCGTACCTACTACAGTCGTATTTTTTCGACATTTTGCACAATAATTTAGTAGAAAACAATTCCTTTTTTGAAAGTCGGTTAAAAAAGTAGTCTATGTTGGAATCCCACAGGTTAATCCTCTACTTGTCTGTGAAAGTCTCGTCAAAAACGGGCTAAATAATACCACTTGTAATATAAATAAAATATGTATTTAATACAAAATTTGAAAAAGTAGAAAAATACTGCTGTTTTTTAGCTATTTACATTTTCTAAAACTATTTTCTCCTTAATCTAGTTGACCAATCAGCCTAGTCTCTGTAAAGAAAAATAAAATTATTAGAATCATTTATTTCCATTCAAGTTCTGGATAGTCAAACTCAGACATTCAAAATAGCTAAGATTTACAATTTTTGATAGTCAGTTGTTGGAATTGTATGATAGGTACCTAAATAGTTCAAAAAATACAGATATAATATATTTAATAGTTTTGCGTGTCACATTAATCTTTAAAGTGAAGTAATGGGCATGGGGCTATTATGATTTTCCACGGTATGGGCACGGCATGGTATTTTTTACTGTTACGATTTAATACAGGAAAGTAGGTAAATTAACTACCTTATAGTACCGACCTATGGCAATTGCGGCGGGGACCGCGCCCCCCACACTCGCACTGACCCGGTGCGGGATAGCACGGGTGTGCGGGCAGTGCAAGTTGGGTACGTAATAAAGCCGAATAAGGAACTAGGTACTTAGTTACACTTATTCAGCTTTTGTCGATAGAAAACACTAGTTTCGTATGAAGATGCGTTTCTGCCGCGTCTATTCGGCTTTCGCGGCAAACAGACATAGAACAAAAGCGCTGTTTCGCCGCGTTCAGCGCTGTTCTGCCGCATTCAGCACTATGCAAGTTGCAATTTCAACGTCACGTCGAGGATAATGAAAATGAAAATCTTTTTTATTCGTATAAACTTTTACAAGTGCTTACGAATAGTCGGATGCATCTACCACTGGTTCGGAATGCCTTAATAAACCGACATCTGATACAACACTGGCGTTTAGCATGCTAGCAGTCGTACGCGGCTGATAGAAGCGGAACTGTATAATTTTAATCAAAATTGTTCAGCGAAACACTAATGGAGATGAATAAATATAATTACTCCCTGACTCAGGATTTCCAACTTTATAAATTAATTGGATGGAGCTACCTAATTAATAATAATAAATAACTAATAAAACAAATGAGTAGCTGTATGTATACAGATCGGTATTTAGTGACGAATAACAGTCTCAAGCTCAGGCTGCATCAGCAGTCACCACCACTTATTTGGAGTATTGCAATCAAGCGCGAGTCTATAGGTATTAAATTAGGTAAGTACCTACCTACATAGTTTAAAAAAACGGGAAACGTACCGCTGCAGCACCGGCGAGCAAGGCAAAGAGACTGCGCTGCGGCGGCCGGCAGTGCTTCTTGCCGCCCTCTGCGCAGCACAGGTTGGGGAAGCAGTCGATGCTCGAGCTGCAGCGCTGCGGGAACGAGTCGAACTTCGGCGGAGCCGTGCACTGCAGGTATGACTCCAGCATTCGGACAGCTAAGTGAAAAGAAAATTTGGTATCAATGCTGGTTAATTACGGACTACGGATTATATAAAATAATGTAAGTACGAAACGTTACAGAATGATTGGACATTTCTAATTAACCAAAGTGTACATACCTATCTGATAGTGGAGCAGGCACCTACTTAGCTAGATCAAGATATCATGTTTTTTGCACTCCGAGCTCCGGTTCAATAATAATGTTAGACCGTGACATTAATTTCGCAACAGTTTAAACCTAGCTCCTTTAACCTATTAGCCACTAGGCTTTATAAAAAATATCGCAGTCATTATGAGGTAGTTTTCTACACTATATATATAATATATAATAATATTATAAAGAGGAAAACTTTGTTTGTTTGTTTGTTTGTTTGTTTGTTTGTTTGTTTGTTTGTTTGTACTGAATAGGCTCAAAAACTACTGGACCGATTTTAAAAATTCTTTCACCATTCGAAAGCTACATTATCCACGAGTAACATAGGCTATATTTTATTTTGGAAAAAAATAGGGTTCCGTAAGATATTTGGGTTTTTCGGACACAAGGTGTAAAAAATCAACCAGAAAAGTTACTTATTTTGCGTACGCTGCCTAAACTATAAAAGATAGAACCATAAAATGTTCTAATTAATTGTAGATCTTATAAATATCTACAAAAAAGTCCGCGACACACTACACCCATCTATGTCGAGTGAGGCACAGCAACCATTTTTTTATTTAAAAATCTTGAATTTTTTTTGGACTACATTTAAACGCGTTTATTTTACTCATGCTATTAATCCTTATCAAAATAAATGATTTCATCACTAAGAACAGTTTATGGAGATAATATTTAGTCTTTGAATGATTAAAATTGGACGTTTGGTTTTGAAGTTATGGCGAAATTAAAATATTACGATTTCTGCTGCACGGCCCGTTGTATTATATAAAGAGGTAATGTCGTTAAGTTTGTTTGTAGGGGGTAATCTTTAGAACTACTAAACCGATTTTAAAAATTCTTTCACCAGTAGAAAGCTACATTATTCCTGAGTGACATAGGCTATACGGGATCTTTAAAAACCTAAATCTACGCGGGCGAAGCCGCGGGGATCAGCTAGTGTTTTATAAAATAGGTATAATATAAGTCTGAATACCTAGTTGATAAAATAGGCAGCGCTTGTTATTATAGGTCCCTACGCAGTTTTAAAGTCAATTTGTATCATCCTTCTATTATGTGATTATTGGAAGCGGTCATGACCCTCAGCTATAAGGTATACTTATTTATGACGACTTTAAGTTCTCGTCACGAAAGCCGAAACTGGGCAGTGGTTGATTTTAAGTCGGTGCCTGCAGGGGAGTTTCAAATACTTAGTAGCAGCAGCAGTTTCAAATACTTACTTAGTAAATCTGCGGAGAAGCCTTCCTGTTTGACCAGAAGATCGAGCGGACAGCAAAAGCAAGGCTAGTAGCCTGAGTCAGGACAGCAGACGCGATGCCAAGTCAGTCTTGCACATGGAATAGCAGTTACTCATCATCATCATCAATCGATAGACGTCCCCTGCTAGACATAGGTAGGGACTCTTGTAGGGACTTCCACACGCCACGGTCTTGCGTCGCCTGAATCCAGCGGCTCCCTGCGACTCGTATGATGCCGTCCGTCTATCTAGCGTGGGTCTTCTAACGCTAAGCCAGGAGTAGCGGGGCCGCCGGGGACTAGAGGCCTTGGCCTTGTGTTACCTCACTTACAAGGATTTGGCCGGAATCCGGAGGGCGCTGGGCAGGCGTGTTGTCATTGCAGTGCTAAACTGGTCGCACCGGTGTCGCTGCTGCCAGACAGCGGCTTGTGCCATTTATCCAGTCTAGCCAGTTCGAATGGTTATTTGTCGGTCGCCAGAGCCTCGTCAGTAGTCCGGCAGGGGGCACCGCAGGCAGGTGAGGTTGACTATAGGACTGGATGGAGGTGCGCTCTTATCCCCCCAGAGCAGCAATTACTCACGTGCTTCAATCCGGTTGGCGACTGGCACGAGGTCGAGCCTGGCGCGTGCCGTGCGGCAGTAGGAGCGTGTGCCGTCAGGACAGCAAACGCGAGGCCAGCAGTCCGAGTCAGCCTTGCATGTCTGCACTTCGAAGAGAAGCTCACCCAGTGGTGCCGTTGGACATTCGCGAGGGATTACACCAAGAATTGCTGAAAATAATCACTTGCCATAATACTTTTTAGTTATAGAGTTACGTGCCTACTTACTTAGGTACTTATAGGTAGCTAGTTCCAATGAAATTCAGAAGTGAAACTACATAGTAGCTATTAGCTACGTCTATACCTTGTCCATGTACGTACTCTACCGAATGATCTCATTAATTTGCAATAACAGCGATAACTGTACCTTTCCTTTAGAAGTTGCACAAGAAAGTCATAAAAACGTCGATATTTATAGTAAGTAACTACAGAGTTGTAGTAGATACAGAACATACTTTTATTACTCAGTAACATTTATTTCATTACCTCATGACCATAGTGAACGGGATCTAAAGTCTAATATAAAGTAGGTACCTATTTACCTACTGTAAAAAAGAAATGCAACAAATGATTACTAGGTATTAAGTCAGTTGGTTGCGAATGTGGTTGCGAATTATGGCCCGAGAACCCTGGGGGAAATTCAGTGGTGTTTATTCAAACTTCCGGTCTTTTTTTCTTTCTCAGAATCTTTTTACTTAGGGAGAGTTTTATAAGAAAATAATAGATACATTAAACATACGGTCTACCTTTCCTCAGTTTATTATATTTCCTCTGAAATTCCTCAGTTCATATTAAGAGCATAGATTAATTATTTATTGGTCTCGCTACGCCATAAAGAGTTAGATTCCGATGGAGTCCAACCCTGTTTATGTGCCCTCCTTAGGGCAAAAATGATTAAGTGCCTACCTTCTTAGGTATTCGGTATTCTGAGCATAGTATTACGTACTCTTAAAGCTTTTGATGACTCGGTTACTATTTGTAGATTAAAAAAAAATACCATCAAAGTAGGTACCTATACCTACCTAGGTTAGGAAAATTAAAAAATAGTTCTAGGTAGGTACATTTATATTTTAAGCAAGTTAGTTAGTATGTCTGTTCATTTTTGAACGTCAGTGAAATGATACTTATAATAATAATTAATACTTATACTTACGTTGATGTGATTCTTCGGACACAGGTCGCGGCGCGGGCACTCCTTTTACACACTGGCCTTTACAGCAAACCTGGCCGGGCCCGCTGCTGGCGCGGCATTGGGCATTCGATTCACACGGTATCGGGAACAGCCCTCCTGCAGGGTTCTTCGGACACGCTAATTTTTGTGTCTTTCCTGTTCATATTGGAGTTTAATTTACTTAAGGCTTGATGTAATTGTTGAGTTGTAGAGTCGTATAGAGCCGATTGATATGCAAACCACAAAACTACTTACAAAAACGACTTAAGGATTATATCAGTATAATGGGACCAATGATGGGTCTATACTCTATAGTCAAGACCCAGTAGGGGAATCAAAATCTATAGGGTGGGTACTTTCCGTTGATCTAGAATTAAAAAAAACTGAAAACCGTATGTTTACATCAGAAAATAAATTAAAAAGGGTAATTCCTTGTACGATGGTAGACACGGAACCCTACGTTTGCGAGTTCGACTCGCTCTTGACCGCTTTTTTAATGATAACATTGCTGTGATAAATCATAATATTATTGGTTACAAAATCAATTATGTCAGTGTATGGTCAGTGTCTTATGTAGGTAAGTAGGTATAATATCTTGATACCATTCGAGTTCAATATCACCGGACATTCGATACAATAACGTTATGCTAGAGTGCGACAATATAGTACACTACGCAGGTACCTACCCCAAATACCTTTTTAATAAAGGTCGCATTTTCTCACAATTTTATTTTAAGTACTTGCTTACTATAGATAGGTACCTATGAAAAGATATCAGTACCCTTATTATAAATGCGAAAGTGTGTTTATTTGTTGGTTTGTCCTTCAATCACGTCGCAACGGTGCAATGGATTGACGTGATTTTTTGTATGGGTATAGATAAATACCTGGAGAGTGACATAGGCTACTGTTTAGAAACCTAGAGATTTTAAAAACCTAATTCCACGCGGACGAAGTCGCGGGCATCAGCTAGTTTTTCATAATAAGTAAGTAAATGTTTTAAATAATTTAGCCTCAATAGCTCAACGGGTAAAGGAGTGGACTGAAAACCGAAAGGTCGACGGTTCAAACCCCGACCGTTGCACTATTGTCGTACCTTACTCCTAGCACAAGCTTGACGCTTAGTTGGAGAGGAAAGGGGAATATTAGTCATTTAACATGGCTAATATTCTTTAAAAAAAAAAAAACATTTATATAACACTTGCCTGGCGGTCTAACTGTTACAGTAAACCAATTATGAAATTTGTAAAGGTTTCCTTTCATATTTGGTTATCGCGAACTCGAATTAAGTATGTAACGTAAATAAAACAGCAAGATATGAGATACGATTACGTCTGGGTCATAGAAAATCGTCATCATCAAATTAAAAAAAAAACCAGCCAAGTGCGAGTCAGACTCGCGCACCGAGGGTTCCGTATTCGGGTACTTTTATCGACATTTTGCACGATAAATCAAAAACTATTACGCCTAAAAATAAATAAAAATCTGTTTTGGTATGTACAATTAGCTTTAGCTGCGCGAATCGTCTAGACTTCATATTTTTATGGGACTCCACAATGGCACCTCATTGGCACCGACCCCAAAAAATATTATTATGGAACTATATTAACTCTTGTATACATAATATATTCGGTAATAAATTAAATTATTTTTCAATTTTTAGTGTTTATGTAACGAAGTCGGTTTTTATTTTTTTTGTAAAAATTTTTTATTTCACAATTTTTAGTGGCCCCATGGAATTATGCTATGACTGGTTAAAAATCTACTGTTTACTAAGCTATTACACTGATCGCGAGCAATTTACTCTTATCCGTTGAGGAGTTCCAGTATCTATCTTCGAAGATGTTCATCAGATCTTCACCAAATTGAAATGGGACCAACTTTGAAGTATACCCTTTCAAACAAAAAAAGAATTTTCAAAATCGGTCCAGGCGTTTTTGAGTAATCGGGGAACATACATAAAAAAAAAAAAAAAAAAGATTCCGACGAATTGAGAACCTCCTCCTTTTTTTGAAGTCGGTTAAAAAAAAAAAAAAAGATTCCGACGAATTGAGAACCTCCTCCTTTTTTTGAAGTCGGTTAAAAAATAAATAAAAATCTGTTTTGGTATGCACAAGTAAAGCCCTTGCATATGATTAATGATACCCCACTTGGTTAGCAATATTTGTTCATGAACATATTTTAATTTCTTTCTTGTGATGTACCTAACCACAAATTCTCAGTTTTCAGATTTTCCCCTCATGCCTGCTATAAGACCTACCTTCCTGCCAAATTTCATGAGTCTAGGTCAACGGGAAGTACCCTATAGGTTTCTTGACAGACAGACAGACAGACAACAAAGTGATCCTATAAGGGTTTATTTTTCCTTTCGAGGCACGGAACCCTTAAAATGTATCAAAGGGAGTGTGAAAGCAGTTACCTATTTTTGCCGGTGCTGCTGTCGGCGCAAGTTGTATGGGCAGCAGTTGCAGGAAGGGTCGCGGGGGCTCCGTAGTCGTAGTCGTCGGCTTCGGTGTAGTCGTAGTCGTCGTGGTGGTGGTCGTCGTGCTGGTGGTTGTACTTGGGGTTGTTGTAGTTGTTGTAGTACTAGTTGTGCTTGTTGTAGTGCTGGTAGTGCTGGTGCTAGGGCTTGTGCTTGTACTAGGCTCGACTACACTACTACTCGGCTCGACTACGCTACTACTCGCCTCAGTGGTTCTAAAATAGTTTACAATGTATGCTAATGATGTTTCGTTAGTGACAAAAGCCAAAGCGGTGTGTTTGCTATATGCTATTAATTTATTTAAATTAAGTAGGTAAAATGTATTATAATTTTACTTTTTTTGTTAAGATATACAAATAAACTTAAAACATAAAGTAGGTTAAAACATAAGTATAAGGAACATAAAAATACGGAGCGACGACGCATCGTAGGGTATACCAATGTACTCTGTGCAACTACTCATTAAAACGCATCGTGCATGTTTCTGATGTCACTTGTCACTTTTATAAATAAGTAATAAGCATGAGCTAGACCAGTAATTAATCTATGGTAATAAGTAATTTACGAATTATAAATTACTAGATGATGCCCGCGACTTTGTCCACATGGATGTAGGTCTTTTAAAAATCCCGTGGGAACTCTAAAATTTCTGGGATAAAAAGTCTTAAACCTACGTCCTTTCCCGGGATGTAAGCTAACTCTGTATCTGTACCCATCACAATCGGTTAAAGTTAAACTGTTGGACCGTGAAAAGCTAGCAGACAGACAGACACACTTTCGCATTTGTAATATCAAGTATGGATATGGATAAACAAATAAATTAATCCTAACAAATATATATTAGAAATATGAAAATTGAATGTTTGTTACTTCGCGCCGTGCAAAGACTGAACCGTTTTGGCTGAAATTCCGAATGGAAATAGCTTATAATCTCACTTTTATAATAATTATTTCAAGATACAGGACAATCAATTCTGCCAAACAAAAGACATCAACGATACCACAGCTCAGCTCAGTGGAAAAGGTTACGGAATTAAACAACTGCAACGTTCAACAGAAGCTATAAGAAAATAAATAAATGCAACCGGTTAAATACCTACTCATATATAAAAAGTGTATTTTTTATATGTACAATGTGCATACTTATATAGGTACTTTAACTACAAATCACTTATTAAGTAATATGCTATTTCTATACAATTCATTTAAATTAATGGTAAAGATGAATTCGTAATTATTTATTATGTAACACAATATTATAACACATCACAGCTTAATAACTCGAAAAAAACCGTCCCAGTGCGATTCAGACTCGCGTATCGAGGGTTCCGTACTACAGGTAGGTAGGTAGGTAGATTAATCTTACTTTGAAAGTTGAAAATACTAATTATTTGTTCATGAACAGGAACACATTTCAATATTTTTTAGGCGATGTAACCACAAATTCACGGTTTTCACATTTATTCCTTTACTTGTTCTATAAGCCCTACCTGCCAAATTTCATGATTCTAGGTCAACGGGAAGTAACCTATAGGTTTTCTTGACAGACACGACAGACGGACAGACAGACAGACAGACAACAAAGTGATCCTATAAGGGTTCCTTTTTCCTCTTGAGACGCGTACGGAACCCTAAAAATGTTACAGAAGACAAACTGTTAAGAAATTATAATGTAATACTATAATGACCTTAACCGGTGTATTACCGTTCACTTTTGTATCAACTCATTTAATCTTAGATTATATTATATATAGGTATAAAAACTGAGTTTTCAGTGTGCCTTGACGTAGAATAAAAAGGTCAAATTGTAGTAAAAGCGGTACAAATCATATTAAGTATAAAACAAAGCTACAAATTGCTATTTGTTCTATTCAATAACTAGCTGCCCTGGCGAACTTCGTTCCGCCTAACAGTCGATTCAAATTTTTAAAAATTTTCTCTCCGTAAGAACCTTCCTCGTACTTCAAGGAATATTATAAAAAAAGAATTAGCGAAATCGGTTCTGCGGTTCTCGAGATTTGCGATGACCAACACATTTGGTGATTCATTTTTATATTATAGAGAAGACTAGATTTCATTGGCTATCCTAATAATTATAATTGGGTAAAAAACAAAGAAGGTACAAAAGAGTACCTACAAAACCAAGGGCGGATCCAGGGGGGGGGGTCATGGGGGTCATGACCCCCCCCCCTGGGCTGCGCCCAGGACCTAGGTGGACCACTAATTAAAATTGTTAAACATAATGTTTTTTATATTTTATGATACCTAGATTTTATGTAAGTTCCTTCAATACTTAATCAATTTAATATAATATTTTGTATGATGGCAAAAACATTATGTTCTTGCGAACAAACGCATCCAAAATTTGTATTTTACCGCGCCACCGCTACCTTTCATCGAGATGTCACATTTCGTGTGACGTTCTTCAATGATTGAAGAACATCACACGGCACTTGCCCAGGGCCCACGATCGATTGGGGCCCAGTAGTCCCTGCCAGATCACCATACTATAACAGACCAACCGATATTTTAATACCCAAAAACATATTTATTTCGATAAAATCAACGGTCAAAAAAGCCAACTCAAACAAAGGACCGTAGAGATTGTTAAAAAGTCTTATATCCGATCTTTATTGTCTTTACTGATAACGCAAATGATAGAAGATTTCATTCTTTTTCACACTTTTTAAAAAATTCCCGACAGTAAAAACCTCTAAAAGTAAAAAATAATAATTTATGTATTATATACCTATAATGTATTGGTCAGATTGGTCCTTTACGTTTATTATTTATAGTAAAGTTTTTATTATCCAAGCGCTCGTTGCATCTGGGGACCCCTAAAGATAATAGAACTATTCTTTATACAACAGATGACTTTATAGTTTTTAGTACAAAATTTCTGGCATTTATCTATAATATCAATAAAGAAAAAAGAAAAAAAAAAGAAAGAAAGAAAAGAAGAAAATATTTCTGACATTTATCTTTTCTTTTTTTGTAAATAATGTCATAAATTTTGCGCTCGCTTCGCTCGCACGTTTTGTTCCCTACGATTAAAAATCCCATCCGAGATGCAAGCTATCACTGAGTAGTACCTACCTACCTACATTTGGCCGTGAAAAAGTACCTAACAAGATGATAGACAGACAGAAAATTTCGCGCTCGCTTCGCTCGCGCTTTTGCTCTGTATTAGTTGTTGCCCGCCCGCAACCTTGTCCGGATTGATTTAGGTTTTCAAAAAACCGTAGGAACTCTTTGATTTTCCGCATAAAAAGTGTATTTCCGGGATGAAAGCTTTCTCTGTGTAGTACCTGGTCAAAAAAATAGACCGACAAATGGTAACAGATAATTAGACACGCTTTCGCATTTATAATATTAGTAGCTACCTTATGAGTTTTTCGTAAATATATGAAAAATTTCGCGCTCGCTTCGCTCGCGCTTTTACTTTATATTGGTTGATGCCCGCAACTTCGTCCACATAGATTAAGTTTTTTAAAATTTCCGTGAGAACCCTTTAATTTTCCGGGATAAAAAGCCGTTTCCGAGTGTAAACTATCTCTGAATAGTACCAAATTTTGATTTAGAATATGGACTTTGAAAAGATAACAGATAGATAGAAACATTCGCATTTATAATACGTCTAGAACGTGACTTATCTGCTTTCTTTGCCTATTCTAAGAAAATAGTACCTACTCTGTCAAGATCATAGGGGCCCCGTTATTCTAATGTGCCCAGGGCCTCCAATAGGTTAAAGACGGCCCTGCGTGCGGGTGTGCGGGGCGTCCCCCCCCCAACCCCCGCTCGTCATACCCCGATTACCAACTCGACCTGTCGCAAGAGGTCGAAATGTTGTGACTTGACCACGACTATGTGACCCCCCCCTGGCACCAAAGCTGGATCCGCCCTTGTGCAAAACCCATGTTGTGAAACTCTAAATATCTTACATTTTTATAGTGATTGTTATTGCTATTCTGTGAAGGTTAAATCAATCAAGTCCAATCATTTAGACTATAACCAAAATAATTACTTATATACATATATTTTAGGGTTCCGTACCGAAATATTGAAAAAGGAGCCATTACCTACTGTGCGACTGCCTTCCCGTCTACTGTCCGTCACAGCTGACATTACTGAAATAATTCAGTTAGGTATCGCGTGTCTGACTATAAATCGTATTGATAGAATTACCATAATGCTTACCCACCGATGTTTAATATAAATATTTAAGTACATAAAAAATATATATTACTATATTGCAACAAAAGCCAAAAATCTGAAATGGGGAAAGGTCGAAATTTTAAAGTGGTATTACTAGGTCAAATGGGGTCAATCAACAAATATAAAAAAAAAAAATATTTGAAAAGAGAACGGGCAGTTTTTAAACTTGGATGAATAACCTCAAAAAAAATTACTTATTGCTATATCCGAAGTTTGCAAACCAAAAAATCTGAAGTAATTTGAATTGATAGAAGTTTATGTAAAAATTACTACAGAAAAAATAAAACAAATTCATTTTTTAGGGTTCCGTAGTACGTACCCGACGAGCGTCAACGGGACCCTATTACTAGGCCTCCGCCGTCCGTCCGTCCGTCTGTCAGCTGGTTGTACCTATCTCATGAACCATATAGTTGAAATATTCAGAGTAGGTATTTTATTTCCGCTATAACAACAAATAACAAAAACCAGTATAAACAATAACATTCAAGCACATATTATAATATAATAATTAACTGAAGCAAACCTCGTACTCGTAATAATTGGCGAGCCTATTTTTAACCGACTTCCAAAAAGGAGGTGGTTCTTGATTCGGCCCGTTTTTTTTGTTATAGGTACGAGTATACATAAAATTAATATAATATAATTTTTAATGAAAATATTACAATAAAACTTAAAGTTAGCCTGATCTAATTACTATACAAATCATGCCCGTGTGGAATGGTGCCAAGAATACTGGCTGCAATTCCGCGCTGGACAGGCAGCCTGATCCGTTGCGCAAAAATGAGCCAGCCCTTCTGTCACCAGATTAGGCTATTAATCGCGGTGAAATGTCTCGTAAATAATAAATAAATATGTATAATTATCTACATAATGGTTTCCATTTTAAAGCAACTACGAGTATCTTAGCTGACCAAGGCGATCGTTTTTCTATGTACAAAATTTTGTTGAAGTAAGAACTTTTCCTTAGTGGAAAGGCAGTTTTAAAGTAGGTACCTATAGAACGCGACAGGTTTAGATGGCAATCGGGGTGGGGACGCACTGCACACCCGCACAGCCCCCGCGCTTACCCGGTGCGGGACAGCGCGGGTAACGTGCGCGCCGCGCGCGTGTGCGGGGCGTCCGGTCCCCATGCTATACCCCGATTCCCATCTCGACCTGTCGCGAACTATAGATATATAATTCGTGAAAAAAATCGGTTAAAGAATGATAAAAAGTAACAAATTGAAACATTTTTTACAATAGTTTGTACAAACAATAAACTAAGTAGGTATACTTAGTTATGAAAAAAAATTTAAGCAAGGACCAAGGAGTAGCTTGCTTAAAATTTAAGAGAATTTAAATAACAATATCTAGGAGCAGTAGGAGGAGGTATTTTTTATTATCTACTAGTTGATACCCGCGACTTCGTCCGCGTGGATTTAAGTTTTGATTTTCACAAAAAATCACGTGCATACTGCTGCCGCTGCAGCGTGATTAAAGAACAAACAAACACACTTTCGCGCTTATAATATGGGTAGTGAAGTAGTGGGATGGTGTAGGAATAAGCAGGACTGCTGATTGGCATCAATTTACTAACTAAGTACTTAGAATATAATAGATAAAGTACTTAGTCAAAAAAAGGCGCAGCGATTCACACTTATTTAATACCACTCACCGTATTGCCTGAGCTATAACTCCCTTGGTGCAGAATCCTTTACAGCACAGATGCTGCGTTCCCATAAGTGTGCATTCTGTACTTTTTCTGCAAGGTATGGGGAACAGGTCCAACCAACCACTGGTCGTCCGGACCTTTGGACACGATAGCGATTGACATTCACCTGTAAGGCAATATGTTATTTGTTTTTAATATAATTTGTAGTACCTGCTTACATTTAGGATTACCTAATCCTAAGTGTAAGCAGACGGTCTTGGCCCTTGCGCGCGGCTCTGGGAGAGTGTAGATCATTGCGTCCCTTATCAATTTATGGAATTTATGTGAGTTGAAAGTATTTTTGCTCATGATGCTTGACGAGAAATGCAAATTGCAAAAGTTATAAATAGGTAACTAAAGACCTCTTAATGACTTTCTACTTGGGTTGTAGCGCGATGACGCGAAGTCCCTGTAAGAGCGAGGCCTGGAAGATTTTGCCACCCCCTAACGCCGCCATTGAGTACTTAGGTGAAGAATTTTTAAGAGGGGGATGCTCAGAAAATCTCAAAATAAAATTCTATAGGAAAGGTCTAAGAAGTAGTTATTTAGGTACCTACCTAAGTAAGTGAAGTTACTGAAAAAACACTGCAAATGCTCAGCTTTCATCAAGCACGCTCTAGACTCTAGAGCATACTTGGTACTTTATCGAACTCTCGGTCAGTCATGCACTCAACACCCATAGTGATTAGTGGCTACCCTAGAATAAGAGGGGGATTCCAACATCAATGGTGGCTACATACTGTGTTACATACTCTTTGCTCAACACATTCCGAGGCACATTCGGTTTCCGTCTGTCAAATTTTTTAAATAAAAAGCAACTTAAAACATAAACAAATACCGAAGTACTTATACCTTCAAAAATCAAATCTATCAAATAAATTAAACTTAAATGTTTTAATTTCTAGCTTTTTTGCTAAATCCTTAACGATGGTTCTAACTAATGGTATCAAATTACCAGAGTTCTCAGCGCTACAAGTTGAAGAGTGTGATCTGTCCACAGCCACGCTGATGTCTGCAGCGCCTTACGTGGGGAAATATTGCGAGAGTATCAACAACGAGTTTATGCTGTGTAGATACGAGTCCGGCGACCCTAGAGCCTGTGTCGAACTCGGAAAAAAAGTTACCGCATGCACATTGCAGCTGTTTAGACAAATCAAAGACAGCTGCAAGTTAGAGTTCAATCAGTACGCCAATTGCGTTGATAAAAGTTCAGGTAACTATTCCTTCAATAACTGTAGAAAGACTCAAGCCGTTTTTGACGCTTGTATGAACGATAAGCTGTGCATGGAACGTCCTGGGTTTGGATATTTCTGTCGCGCGAGGATTCATGACAGTCCGTCGCCCGCGCCGGCCGCGGACCCCTGTCCCTGTGCACCCAAGGTTCCCGACCCGACCCCATCGTTGCCGGACTGCAAGCCACGACCTCCCGCTCGCTTCGGAAATCGCTTATATTGGGCCATGGAATAATAATATGTCATTCATATCAATATATTAATAATAATGAATACTTATTACATTTGTTTTAAAAGTGTGTTTTCAGTTTTGAAGTAGAAAAACCAGCCCAGTGCGAGTCAGACCGAGGGTTCCGTACTCGGATACTTTTTTTCGACATTTTGTCGAATAGTATAGTTTGATACAGTAATCATATTTTCAAAGTTAAATTACTGTATCAAATCAAGTGGGATATCATATTATGATAGGGCTTTACCTGTACATTCTAAAACAGATTTTTATTTATTTTTATGCATCATAGTTTTTGAACTATCGTGCAAAATGTCGAAAAAATACGACTGTAGCACGGAACTCTCGTTGCGCGAGCCTGACTCGCACTTGGCCAGTTTTTTAAGCAAAATAATTAATTTGTTGTTGAACTGAAGAGCCGCAGCCCGCATCGAAAGAGCCGCATGTGGCTCGCGAGCCGTAGGTTGCCGACCACTGGTCTAGACTTACGGACCTATAAACAAGAGAACGGCCAAAAGCCGGTCAGTGTTTATTGTTGTGAAGGTCATCGAAAATGCACCGTTAAGTAGGTGAACCTCGACTATGTTGAAATCTTGAAGCTCAGCTTATTAGTCACACGATAATGTGTTGGTTTAGGATCAAAAATATTAATCGTACTAGCGGTGTGCCGGATGGGATTTCCTATCGGAAACATCTCGGGAACCATCCTACTTTCCTCAAATGTTAGGTTTACAGAATTTATTTCCCAAAAAGAACAAAGTTCACTACCTAAACTACCTAATGGCGGCGACTATGTAACATCCGGGCAAACTTTTCCTTATTGAGTCAGTTCCAGTTGAGTAAACTCAAAACTGTGGACACTGTCCTTTATTTATCGATACCACATTCGTTTGATACCAATGAAAGCAATTACGCAAGCAAGAAAATCATCAGTGGGTAAGTAAGTCGTGTAAGTACTTATTCAGTGTACGATTTTGATTACGCGTCTTACATAAACCTCATTCTTAGGGTTCCGTACCTCAATAGGAAAAAGGAACCCTTATAGGATGACTTCGTTGTTCGTCTGCATGTTAGTCTGTCAAGAACCTTTTTCTTCGAAACGAGTGGAGGTATCAGCAACAAAATATACTTAGATCTACGGTTCCTAGGAGCTTTAAAAAATCAATCTTCTAAGTCAAAACTCAAAACAATCAAAAAATACGGTCAATATGTAAGTAGTTCGTGCAAAATGAGAATGACATGACAGTTGATATATGGAGTTAAAATGGCGAGTGAGAACTTAAAATTTATACATTATGATCAGTGATATATGATTATGATATGATACTCGCAAATACCTAAAACAAAACCTATAGGCTACTTCTCATTGACCTGGAACCATGACATCGGGCTAGCTAGAAGCACGGTTTGACAGCACAAATAGGAAGGTATCTTGTAGTTACATTAGAAAAAACTTTTGCGATTACAAACTTACATTTACAGTTGCAGATAGTTTAAGCAACAAAATTAATTACACGTGCCTATCCTCCCAAGGTACGGAACCCTTGGTGAGAGAGTCCAACTCGCATTTGGTCGGGTTTTTACTAAACTGCCTCAGGCTAGCAGTTAAGTAGAAAGAATGCAGCGCCTATATTTATTTAAATGACTTGCAAGTTGCGACATTAATGTATTACATAAACAGCAATATTATTATGCCTAGCATACACTTCCTACACCACGGATTAACAAGCTGAAGTGGCACAGGCCGTGTCTGACACGTCGCAGAATATGGCGGCTGGGGCAGATGTGTTCAGTGGAAACCGCGTACTAGCAAGTGCAGTGTGGGATGACTAAGAATCTGGCGGGAAGTGGAGCCTTTTCACAAAAATCCTTTCTCGTAATGTCCTTTTTATAATTTCTCAGAATGTATTTTTCTCAAAATGTTCTTTTCTCAAAATGTCTTTTCTCATAACGCCCTTAAATTCTCAAAATGTTCTACTATTTCGAAATGTGAGATGCCGAAAGATGGTAAAATTGTAGGTAGGTATGTGGTAGATAGGTACACTTACTACTTACTCAGGTCATTGATAGAGACTAGTAGAGCTACATATGCCGTGCTCTAAATCGCTTCGATTGCAAAGTAGGTAGGTAACTACCTAATCCGTGTAGGACCTTGGACCTATTCAAGTATCTATCAAACGGGGTTAAAGCTTTAATACCTAGTTGATACTAACTAACCAATTTACGTCTATTCGGTCTCGTTTATATGAATAATATTAAAGTAGGTACCTACATAAAGTACTTGTCTAATTCAAATAGGTAGCTACATATTATGTTTCTAGGTAAATAGGATAGGTATATTTTTACTCGAAAGGAGGCAGGTAGATTCCTATAGCTCCTTAATTTTTGTATAGATCTCAAAATTCAATACTTTTCGAAATACATAAAAGAAAAAGGTGACTGACTGACTGATCTATCAACGCACAGCTCAAACTACTGGGCGGATCAGATAGCTATTATGAAGTAGGCATCCACTAAGAAAGGATTTTTGAAAATTCAACCCGTGAGGTCGTGAAATAGAGGTTTGAAATTTGTATAGTCCACGCGGATGAAGTCGCGAGCATAAGCTAGTTCAGTTATATAATTTCTCTCTTAAAACCACAATTTTACCATTAAATAAATGTGCTGATGCATTCAAATAGCAATAGGTACCTAAGGTACCTATCATCTTTATTAGATGCGCGTCGGCTCTATGACGAAAGACCACAGAATGTGGTAAACGCTTACCATCAGGGTTGGCAAAGCATAAAATAAGTCATAATAATGCCAACAGACAGAAGAATACGTTTTACTGTGTAGCTCTACCTACCGACCTATCATTAAAAACCAGTCAAGTGCGAGTCGGACTCGCGCACCGAGTGTTCCGTACTACAGAAGAAGTAAAACGGTCAGACTCACTTTTGTCAACGAACCGCAAAACTAACTTTGTTTGTTGAGGTTTATTGTTAATATCAAAAAAACTATGGTAGTGCGAGCGTTAGTTTTATTTTTTCTGTAAAACATACGTAAACTTTTGCTGACCATAATTATTTCAGATTTTTCGATTGATAAACTTCGGAGATATTGGAGGGAGGAATGGTAATTTTTTTCTTTATTTTGCGCGATAAATCAAAAACACTTATGGTTAAAAATAAATAAAAATCTGCTTACGAATGTACAGGTAAAGCCCTTTCATATGATATCCCACTTGATATACTTGATATACTATACGTAGTTATGTTACTTTGACAATCGAAAATACTAATTGTTATTTCATGAACATATTTTAATTTTTTTCTTATTTTTTCCTTTACTTGTGCTATAAGACCTACTTACCTGCTTTGCATGATTCTAGGTCCACAAGAAGTACCCTATAGATTTTCTTAACAGACACGGCAGGCAGACGTACAGATGGACAGACGGACAGACAGACAGACAACCAAGTGACCCTCTAAGAGTTCCTTTATTCCTATTCTGAGGTACGGAACCCTAAAAACAACAGTAACGCCTAGCCCATGTTAGGCGTACCTACCTATTATGTTAATACTAAAATTGAATATTAAGTACTAGATACATAGTTATATGTACAATATGCAATTCATAGATTTGCAAAACAAAGATGAAAATAATGATGATGGCATAATCCATAGTTCGAAAAACCGTTAGACGTTGGGGTCTATAATACAAGACCTCGCACCCGAAAGCACAACACGGTTGTACCAAACGTCAAAATCGGTCAAACGAATGGGTCGTGAAAAGTTAGCAGACAAGACAAACAGAGTTGTCTGTTTCTTTCGGATTTATGAAAAAGTATGGGTAAAGTTTGTACCGTCTTAGCACAGAAACTTTAGGCGTGATTTAATAAACAGACGTTACTTATTACCATTTATATGCCTTACGTATAACTGTGTGTTTATACTTTAAAGATTTTTTTGTACAATATTTTTATCTAGAAATAACGCGTGAAAGGTGTAACGTAAGCTCAATTCAGGGCTATACGTGCCTACTGCGACCGGAACTTTAGTTCGTTACTTAATATTTAAGTAATATGCATAATAAACAAAAAATAACAATAAGTAGGCACCTATCACAAACAACCCTGACGAGTGATTAATTAACGATTTCACAATATCGTAACAACTTTTTGCACGTTTTGCATCATTGTGGGATCGTGATTTATTTTTCCGAAATACGTACGAGGCGCCATATATTGTCAGGATTTAAGCGTTTTCGCGGGATATTTAAATTAAAAAAATGTATTTAGTTTTTTCTTAACGTAATAACGAACGTAAAATATACATTTTCTATAGAGTGCTCAGAGAAGTTAGAACAGTTTTTTTTACATCACATCATCTTAATTGCTTTAACGGTAATTAGGGAATCATCATGAGGAAACCTGTATGCCGTAGCCCGTAAGAGTTCTCCGTAATGTTCTCAAAGTCTGCCATTTGCCAACCCGCACTTGGCCAGCGTGGCAGACTATAAGCCCTTCTCATTCATTCTGATAGGGAGACCTGTCGTCTTGTATTGGACTGACGATTTGGTTGATGATGATGATATTCATTATTATAGATGAACTAGCTTATGCTCGTGACTTTGTCCGCGTGGACTACACAAATTTCAAACCCCTATCTCACCCCCTTAGGGGTTGAATTTTCAAAAATCCGTTCTTAGCGGATGCCTATATTATGTCATAATAGCTATCTCATATCTGCATGCCAAATTTCAGCCCGATCCGTCCAGTAGTTTGACCTGTGCGTTGACAGATCAGTCAGTCAGTCAGTTACCGTTTCCTTTTTTTATATATTTAGATATCTATACTTATTTACCAATTTTAATGTTAACCTATGTTGCAAGCGGACTCTTTGAGGGCTAACTTATCTATTTTTAATTGTATTGCAATATCAGATGGTGGACATGAAAGTAAGTAGGTCTGTAGGTACTACAACTATTCTATACAGTCGAAAAAACCAACCTACTTAACGTAATCTGTTACGTGTATGTGAATGTCGAGATACCGGTTCGTTACATTTATATTTCCAAAGGGGGAATTATAAGTTATTCAATAATTCTGAAAAAAGCTGTGATGTGGTGTGGTGAACTATGACTCATCTGCTGTCTGTGCTACTTTTTCATTCGACGAAAAGGTTAATCTTTTAATTTGAGCTTCTGGTCCTAACAATTATATCGGTCTAAGGACCTGAAAGATCTGTAGGTAAGGTAAGTACAAATTAATACGAGTGGGGCCTACCAGCCCGTGCCAGTAATAACGTATTTACCTATTTAGACAGACGCGACAGACAGTCGGACATACAGACAACAAAGTTATCTTACTTATAAGGGTTCCTTTTTTCCTTTTGAGTTACGGAACCCTAAAAAAGATATTGTTAATTAAGTTGATAGGATCGCTACGCCGTAATTATGATCACGATCAGTGATTCTCGAATCATAGAACAGGGGAATCAGCTGTGGTCTTGCTTACGACAAATCAAGAACCCTCATTGAATTAAGTAAGTAGGTAGGTATAGTACGTAACGGGTTGAGGTGGCAAACGGGGACGACGATGACGACGACGTTGGTCCCGTTGGCACCCTGTGGGTAGGTACGGAACCCTAAAAAGTATGCAAAGAAATATATTCAACTTTTTGTATCGTCAACTCTGAAAGATCGTTTCTCAACCGACTTGGAAATAAATACCGAAAACAGGCGATAATACCTATCTATCTATACTTAGTCGCGTTATCGTTTCTTCTCAATGTTCTTGGCACGGCGTGATTCTGAAGGCTTAGGTTAAAAAAAAATTGGTTGTAGAAAAACGTAAATTAATAGGTCATAGACTCTGGCACGTGGTACACTTGTATCCGTAGCTCGAAAAAACCGACTTCTTAGATATACATAAGTAGATAATTATTAGTGAGGTATTAGTTATACTTACTTAAAAGTATTTTTACGGTATTTGATGAGGCAAAATTGAAGCAATGGGGACCTACCTACTTAAAAGAAATTTAATTATTTGAAGTTTCTCAACTCTACGAGATTTCATCAAAAATTCTAATTGATACCTATTGCTGCTGTAATGCGATTGCCCGTTTATTTTTGAATTGATAGGCAAGTGAAGAATGTTACTTAGGAAATTCAGTTTACTTACTAAGTAGGTATTTTATAAAATAATGCATTTTTATTAATAATTAGTATTACTTAATTGAAAATTAACCTACATAATATAGAATATTGGGGTCACCGGACTTACCCGAGTACAAACATCCGAATGCCAATATCAAAAACGTTAAAATTCGTGGTTGCATTTTGAATCACTATAAAAAATAATATCACAGTTGTTGTTCACAGCGTCTATAATGGCACTTTTTCTTGTTCCTGCGGGTCGTAGCCGAGACTGCCTACTGCCTACTGAAGCTGGGGAAGGCAAATGGCATCTCGGAGCCGCAGGTTGCATAAGTACTGGCCGCTGTTGATACAGATTATCATTTGGCGGACACCAGTACTTTCGCTGCACTTTGTTGCTACAGCTTGTCCTCTTTTATTAAATAATAATCTGCTATAATTGCAATTACTCCAGTGCTTTATCTCCATCTCATACCTAGACCTTTATGGATTGTTGGTTGAGGAACGTAATGCAAAGCACGATAAGCAAGCACCCGGATTAATTCTTAAAGTAGTCAGATTGGGAAATAATCTAAATCGTTTTAGTTCGGTCTGATGGTCTCAAACTTTACCTAATTGTTCACTCAGAAACAAGTATGAGGTAGATACTTGTACCGCTTAATATTTCCACCATTTTTAACGACTCTCGGTCTCTCCCTGGTAGTGGCAAGAGCTCTTCTGATTGTAAAAACTTGTTACTAATAATACCTACATATTATAGACATGGGTTCTGACTGGGACTTCGATATGTTAGACGTGCGTGTCCGTAATCGAACCCCAGGCTCCCCGAATAGGAGGCCGTCGCGTCGTCTAACCACTTGGTAGGTAGGTGTAGGCTGTCACCACTTACCGTTTATGAAATAAGTAAGAGAGACAAAATGACTAGCGGAGTCTTAGCGGAGTCTTCTTGAGTCAAATTGCACTTGTCTTCAATCCTGTCAATATAAAAATTCCCGTTAAAGTAGGTTCTGCCGTTCCGAAGATTAACCCCTCTTCAAACAAACAGACAGACAGACAGGCTAAAATTAAAAAAAAAACTGAGATTCAGGTATGGTACAATTCAAATAACCAGAGCTTAATATGAGATAATGATTTCGAAATTACAGACAGACACTTCAATTTTATATTTTATTAGTAAGTATAGATAGTATAGATATAGTTTGAAAAAATATTTCTCCGTTCCAAAAGGTTTCTAATTTTAAAATTATATAAAAAACATTTTTTTTTTTTAAATCATCAAAATCGGAGCTGTTGAACTTCCAGAGAGCATAGATTAAATTATTGGTTTCGCTATGTTCCAGAGATTGGCTGTTTTACTTTTACGGCTTCATTGACTAATTGGTACGTCCTTCCAAACCATGCGCGAGGTAGGTACATTGGTCACAACGCGTAGAGGTTATCGAGCGATTTAAAAAGCCTCCTACAAAATTAAAGGAACAGATCATATGATATTAAATTAGTCAAATATTTGATTTTATTAAACTACAAACCTTAAATGTATGCATTTCTAACAATTCAAATCAAATTTCTTAACTACTAAAATCAAACTGAAACCAACAAATCGTAGAAAACTTCGGGTAGGTACGGAACCTGTATGTACCTACGTATAAGTACACGACAGGTCGAGATGGCAGTCGGGGTAGGAATGCTCTGTGACGATTAATGTAAAATCTATACTAATAAGTAAAATTCTTATAGTAGTGTCTGTCTGTAATTTCGAAATAACTCAAATTAAGCTCATATTATGGTTATTTGAACGGTACTATAACTGAATCACACGTTTTTAAAATTTTTGTCTGTCTGTTTGATCGGGTTAATCTTCGGAACGGCTGAACCTGTTTTGACAAGACTTTCACAGACAAGTCGAGGATAACTAAGGAGTAACATAGGCTCCTTTTTTAACCGACTTTCAAAAAAGGAGGAGTTGTGTTTTTCTACCTAGTTATATACACCGAAATCTCCGAGATTACTGAACAATTTGAGTAAATTTAATTTTAATTTTTTAATCGATAAACTTTGAGACAAAAAATATTAGATTCCAAGTCCTCAGTCTTGATGCTGTACATGACCAGGACCATAGAGTAGTATGGACCTGACCACAAAAATTGATGTGATTTAGAAACTGGATTATAAATTGATATTGGAGGTACCTACAAAGTAAAGACTTTTTGAACTTGATGACCCAACTCCTCAACCCTGATGCTGTAAGGCTTGCATTCCTAAATCGTGGTGATCCCAGGGGATCTTTAAAGAATCATGCGTTTACTTAAATGTTTTTACGAAATTTAGTACTAAGTTAGGTACCTTGCATCCCGGGGACAAGCTACTACGGAAAGGCTACTTTTTGTCTTGGAAAATCAAAAGTTCCCACAGGATTTTTGAAAAATTAAATTCACGCGTCATCATAAGTTTAGTCATTACCTAATGCTTGTTTAGAAAACATATTTTGGCAACACTGCTTTTTGAGTTTACTGCAAAGAATTTCTTAGTACTACTTCGTATGGTTTACTGGCACAGAACACATTTACTCCAGGAGAAGAAGCCCAACTACATACAAATAAAGCGCAGACTATGCACCGTCACGCCATCTATTAGTGATTCCATAGAATTAAACTTTTGGCGCGAAATTACGAACCCCGTTTTTTTTTTTTTTTTTCTATATTAGGCCCGCATTTCAATCGCCAAATAATCTTTAACCGAGGAGTTTATTCCACAGCTGTTAAAGATTATTATTTATGGCGATTGGAAAGCGGCCATAACAAAACTGGAATAAAACAAGTAAAAACTTTTTAAAATGCTATAATTTTTAGAAATAAATTTTTATATTATACTGTGAAAACCATACAAAGATTTAAGTTATGTTTTTACTTATTTTTTTTCTAAGCTATTAGATGAAGTAAAAAAAATGTACTTTTAAAGTGTTTTATTACAACTATGTCATAATCCACAGCATACATAATGAAGAAATTACAAAAACAGGTTAAAGTTAAACCAAAGTTGGATTACAGTAATAAATCTTAATAGAATTATTATCTTTTAAACAGATTAATTATTATTAAAGATCTAATACTGAAATGTTTTTCAAACTAGGGAATGTTACATAGCAAGAACTACTTATTCAATATATCATAAATAAAATAATGAACAGAACCAAGATAGGCATATAGGCATATTATTTTGGTAGTGGTTTGTGGAAGCACAGACAGGTCCTGAAATAAGGCAAAATACACAAAATTATTATATTTTTTTAACTGATGATTTATAAAAAATTGCAATAGAAACATTATATAACATACCACTGTGATGTATCTTATTACATACCACTGTGATGTATCTGGTGGCCGAGATAAGATAGGCACATTTGGTACCTAGTGGGTTGCGGAAGCCACACTGACTGTTCCTGGAATAAGGCAAAATACACAACCAATATATTGGTTTCTCTACTGAGAATGTATTAAGTAGGTACATATTGCAATAGAAATCTATATTATGTACCACTTGAATTAAATGTTGCTGTGATGTGTCTGCTGGCAGAGACAAGATAGGCACATTAGGACAGGTTCTAAAATAAGGCAAAATGAACAATAATTGATGTTTTTTTGAGAATTTTTTACAAATTGCAATAGAAATGTATAGTTACTAGGTACATACCACTGAAATTGAATGTTGTTGCAATGTTTCTGCTGGTGAGCCAGGCACACTGCTGGTGTGCAAGCTTTTCAACACCTACTCAGTTACATTGGCAAAACAATATTCTGCCCAAATTCGAAGCCTGAAACATTATAATAATACTATATAATAAACCAAAATATCAAAAACACCAGCGTTTCTGACTTCTTTAGCCGGTTTGTAGACAAAAAGAACAGCTGGTACTTAAGGGACACGACAATATTTACCTTGCATAATTAGATGCCTTTCCGGCTCTTGGTAAAGAGTGGATAGTAAGTGTTGGGTCGAAAGCCAATGCACAGCACTTAACACGCTTTCTATATTTATCAGACATGATAAATTTAATCTTACAAACGAAAAGAGTCACAAACAATAAGTCACTGTCCTTATTTTTCTCTAGTCTCAATCACACTGCTGCGAGTTTCTTCAAGCTAACAGGGAGAGAAAAATAGAAGCAAAAACACTAAACCACATGAAATACAACTAAAAATATACAAATTTATCACAACTGTTGGGAAAGAAAACTTTCATATTTAAACCAACAACCTAAAAACAAACGTACCATAGAGTAGATAGTTGCCAGTTGTTTATAGTTTGAAACTTTGTCTCTGACTTTGAAGTCTAGAATGATACAAAGAATTTCTTTGTTTCATTCTAAATGATTCCATAAAAAAGTCTGCAGTGGCCCCATACAAAGTTGCCACCCCCTGTTTACTGGTCTGTGCTTGGATGAAAAGATGTATAGGTACTATCTCTATGGGTCTGTGACTTTTTCTGGTCAAGGGGTCAAGGTCAATGGCGTAGAGTGAATAAAAAAGGTAGATTTAAGTACTGTGTAACCGCGTATGAGATAGCGATAGCACGACGTAACGATGAATAACACGACAATTATTACCATTGTTTAGTAGTCAATATTTGTATTAACCGATCAACAATATTTGTATTAAACGTTTTTTATGTGTCAACAAGTAAATATCTACCTAATGAGAAATGACGCCACGAATTCTCAAAGTTTGTTTTGCAACTAAAGTTGCATTCCTTGTATGTATTGTTGAAAAAATCCAGTTACACGATAAGGGACAAAACATAGGTTACCTGCGTCTCTGTTTATCACACTAGTAACTTTATCTGTGCTCTCTTTTTAGTGTGAATGAGAAAGCAAACGTTCCTATATCTAGCTTTATTACTTTATCTACGGTCACTGCAAATTGCTTATTTATTTTTTAAACTGGTTTTATGGCTCTGGATTCTAGCCCTTTTGAGCTTTGGTCAATGCATAGATTATCTACCATATTACGAGAAGGCACAGATATGTTCAGATTTGCAAGTAGCGTGGCCCCCTCAGTCCCTCTCGCTCAAGCAGATTTTCTTACTTGTGAAATGTCAAATGTCATTCCTTCTACACTTCGCGTTGTTTGTCAAATACTCACGTACAAATACATTTTGACAAACAAAAAAAAGTGGCCACGGTGATAAGGACAAAACATAATCATTTTGTCACGTTCTAACAAGAGCTTAAATGCATTTAGCTATCTCGCTCTAACAGTAAGTGTCACAATAGGGCTACTTCCGTACTTCTAACAGTCCTTATTCTGAGCTAGAGGGTCAATGGTCTCATGACAAAGAGCATTTACAGGCAGGCCACAGAGTACTTTGTAAATATGTGAGGCAGGCTAAGCTTCGCATAGCAAAATTTTTGTATGCATGCATGCCTGAAATGGAGACAACAGCAACCACAGAGTGATACCTCATACAATACTGTGATTTGAGTTGAGGGCACTATATAAGTGATTTTCATGCAAAGAATTTTTAAGTACTAGGTAGGTACTTCGTATTTCATTAAAAGCCCCCAAATAAATAAACAAAAAAAATGTTTTTGATTTTCATTTCACCCTTTAGTGAAAAATCACAATAATTCACATAGGTACAGTAGGTAGATACCTACTTTTTATATAATATGCTGGCTCAGCCGGTGATTCTTAAATCTCTAGACATGCTCTAGACTCTAATATCGGGACAGATATTATTTAGAATGGAAATCACTCACGGTAGTTTAAATGCTAATGCTCTAGACTATACAGTAACTATATAGGTAGTGATCTCTTAGTGATCTGTGTAAACGTAGTGATTATTTATATAACCTTTGATCTGTGTTTTCAAATGGTGATTTTTAAGGCTCAAAAAGGCTAGAACCCAGTGGCCCTACCGCGGTTGTTTGACAGCTACAATGTCACGATCGCAATCATCTCTGATTGGTTAATGCTCGCTCACTATTGGCTACAATGCATTGTTGCAACAAGAATCGCACAAATTCAGCCAATCAGAACAATTGAGATTGTAATAATGATTGATGCAGGTTTTAGACAATCGCCCTACAGGGCCGTAAAACCAGTTTTTTTTAAAAAGGTGATTTTTGTGTAATTTTGAGGTTAGGTTTGTTAATTTTAAATTATTATATTGAATAATTTTAAATTTTATCACTTAAATTCTCTTTATATTGTAGTGTACATACACCAAGTATTACTCCATATAGTCAAGAATGCCTAAATTAGAAGAGAAACCTAGAGTACTACTTGAAGAATTTCGAGTAAAGGTACTTAAATATTTTTATACTTATACTAGTACTAGCTGATGCCCGTTTCGTACGCGTGGATTTAGGTTTTTAAAAATCCCGTGGGAACTCTTTGATTTTCCGGAATAAAAAGTAGCCTATGTCACTCCAAGTCTGAAACTATAGGTACCCGTACAAAAAATTACGTCAATCCGTTGCGACGTGATTGAAGGACAAACCAACATTTAAACACTCGCATTTATACTAGACCCTCTACCATTTACCACAATGGTGAGGGTTTTCTTGAGATAATGTAGTCCAGGCCCATATGACTACTAAGACTAGATACCTACCTACCTACTATTCCAACTTAAGATTATTGTTGAGTGTTTTAGCCAAGTTTGATTAAAACATAAATTTCAGAATGCTCCTGACGATTATGGAATGGCAGATGAAAAATGGAATTTTAAAAAATTTTCAAAAAAGTTTCGTATAGTTATAGTCCGTATGGACAATTCTGAAATGGAATTCGATTTAATTGGGATTCAGCCTGCCTTTGCAAATGCATTCCGTAGATTGATGTTGAGCGAAGTTCCCAGTATGGCGATTGAGAAAGTTATGATCAAAAATAATACATCCATCATCCAGGATGAAGTATTGGCTCACCGACTGGGGTTGATACCACTTAAAGCAGATCCTAGATTATTTGAATACCGTGCAGATGGTATGCTATGGGATATTTAAGTTGCATGAACAAAATATGCTGTTGAATAAATTGAGTATAATAATAATTTATTATGTTGATGTTGGTTCCAGATGCAACAGAATTATTTGATACAGATTATGCAGAAGAATTTAGTACACTTGAGTACACGTTAAAAATTAAATGTACTACAAACAAATCACAGCCCAAGGACTCATTTAGAGCGGAAGATTTGTATGAAAATCATAGTGGTAAGTAATCAATAAAAAATTATGTCTTATAACAGTTCCAAAGATTCATCTTGACGAATTCCTTCACATACCATTTCAGTTGAGTTGAAACTTTGTACTAGTTTTTGACACTTGCATGAAGGTGTCTCACAGTACTCAGAGTACAGGAGTTTTTTTAATTGTAGATTACATTTATCAGCAAGCAATCAACAATAATAATAATAATCAGCAATTAACAAAAAGTCCTGTAATTGATGGTTTGTCACGTGACTTGGGTGAAATAATTATTGTTGTTGCTATTCCATAAAAAAACATTATTATCTGTAATATTATACGATATCTGTCAAGCTTGTAACTTATTAAAAGTAGATAGGTACTAGAGGATGACCACAACTTTATGCGGATTAAGGTTTTGAAATCCCATGATGACTGTTTGATTTTCAAGTCAGTTAAGCGGATAGACAGAGTTCTTACCTATTCACAAAGAAACTGATATGGGTCTATCTAGTTCACAGCTACACAAAGTTGGGGGCATAATCTAGTAACATCTTTTTTATAATCGCATCTTATAACTACTTGTAACATAAAAACTTTATAATTTCAGTATATTCTTCATCAATTAAATGGCATCCGATTGGCAATCAAGCCTCTGTTCACAAAGAAACTGATGTGGGTCCAGTTCACAGTGACATACTCATTTCGAAAATGAGACCCGGTCATGAATTAGATCTGCACCTAGTTGCTGTGAAGGGCATTGGAAAGGATCATGCAAAATTTTCTCCAGTAGGTTGGTATCAAATCAACTAACAAGTCTACTAATCCTATGTCTAAAAATTGGTAGAATGGAATGAGCAAGTAATTTTTATATAGTTACTGGCAACAAACATGGAAATTTTCAAAAACGGATGTTTCTAAAAAA